>NC_143481.1:36040090-36328567 GCF_027475165.1 Benincasa hispida | reverse complement strand
CATTTTTGGTCGATGTATGTTCTACCCACCTCGTTATACTTTGGGAGTTTTTGGGAGTACGGTGGGATGGAGTACTCCTTATTTGGTGTTCTAAGATCTATTGTGTGTCTCATGTGGGTCTAATGATTTATCAACCTTAATCTCAGAATTTATTAATTTCTTACCTTGTGAGGCTTACGACTAAATAACTTTGAAAACAAGATGACTTTTTAGATTAAACGAAACTTTTTGTAATAAAATTTTAAACTAAGATAACATCTTTAGTAGCATAATCTAGTGAATAAAATTTACATTTATATTCTAATCTCAAAATACTTGGTATTCATTTTGTTTCATATTTAATTGTTTAATCATAATTTGGAATATGGATGAAATAAGTATTCATGAAGGGGAATTTACGTAATTTGGTATAGCGATAATGTCAGTTGGGAGTCAATTGACATTATTTTTTAAAAATTGGGTTATCCGTACAAATTTCCCTGGAAATAGCTTCTCCAAGAAATAAAACTTCAAATAGATTCTAAAATTGTGATCCTTAGGGCATGTTTAAGAAAATTTGAAAACAATGGATTAAATGAAAATAAGGTTGTATTCCATGTTTTCAAATATGTATTTGTTTGTACAATTCAAAAATTGAATTCTAATTTAAACAATTGAAAACTAATTGTAGTTACCCACTAAATATTAGTTGATAATAAACAATTATTAATTTATTTATGAACATAACTTTGTGTTAAAAAATTGTATAATTATTATTTTGTAATATTATATAATTTATAGATAAATTAAAATTTTTGTCCCAATGGTTTGGAAGAAGTTAGAATTTAGATATTATAGTTTATAATTAGAATTTTTTATGGTTTGATAAAAGTTTCATAAATAGGTCCTATTATAGAAATCATTTAAGAGGATTTAACAAACCATAAGGACTATATAAGAAGTTATTATCAAACTATATGAACTAAACTCTAGATTTAAAAACCATATGATCTAATTTTAATTTTATCAAACCATATGAACAAAATTTGGAATATAACCTAACTTATAATATACAACATAGTATAGTTTCTTTGATAGTATTTGCTACTCGAATAATCGTTGCATGTGTAAATATGAATTAATTCAGACTGTGAAACTACAAATGGTTCATTAAATTCATTATTGTTTGTTTGATGGTATCTGCTAATCAGATAATCGTTGTATGTGTAAATATGAACTAAATAATATACTACATAATACTTATTTTAATTTTTAAAAGATTGAATTGAGTTTATAACATGACATACTATATTTCTAAATGTTTTTATCTTTATTTAATATAATTCTGCATTTTAAATTTTAAAATTAAAATTTTGGATACAATAAAAACATAAAAATGTTGTTTTCAAAATTTACATCGTTTGAATCATAGAATTCGAAAACAATTTTTAGGAACAGAAGTCAAATTATCTGTAAAAAAAACACTCGCTGAACTAGTAAATCTAAAAACATAAAACAAAACCCACATTACAAACCAAATATGCTCTTAATTTGTACCCATTAAAAGTCTCTAAATTTTCAAATTTTACAATTTAAATACTTAGTGTAATTCTAAACTTTTTTGTGAGTCTAGACCTCCATCATTTGGGTTGATGTAGCCATTTAAATACTATTCGTCTTTTATTTTAATATGAATAAATTATACCTATATGATCTTGCACCATTTTACAGTAAAACCGTATGTTTCTTACATTCTTTTCCCCTTGTCGAACCAAAGAAAATTATCATGCTTGCTGCATCTGGGAATATGAAAAGCTCACAACCTTGAGCTTCATTATTAAAGCAAGAGATAAAAAGAACAAAACATTGGTACCGACCTCCAAGACGAACACGCTAGTTACAGACCCAGACTACAGATGATGACACTACTAACGACATGATATTAAGTTTCCTCATTATCATTAATTCACATGTGCAGAGAACAAAAGATGATATATACCGGTAATGTACACATCGTTCAGATTGAACCTTCTAACAATGGTTGCTTCACGTCCTACATTACATAGCATCATGTGCGTTAACATAAGATATGATGAACCATTCATTCAAAACAGTGCCACCTATCTCGAAAATAACCAGGCAGATCAACTTCAGAGGCTAGAAAGAAAAATAGCCAAACCGCAAATGCTTCGCGCTATCCCATTAAATTGAATATCGATCACATTCCGCAATGCTATCTTTCTCATTCTCTATCTTGTTCTCCATTTCTTTCTTGTTTCTTTTCTTTTCTTTTCTTTTTTTCGTTTGAACGAGTGGGAGATGAAAGATACAATGACGAAGAGTCTTGCTAAGTAACCTTGAACTTGTGAAGCAAAAATGGAGGAAGATGATGCTCCAAAACAGCCAAGAGCTCCCTACCTTTGCTCACCTCTTCCAACACTCCACCTCCAAGCCTTCTAGCGGCTTCAACCAGCTGCCCCCTCAGCTTTTGCGAAAATAAGTATCCGTTCACCTTTATACATTCCCTATACAATGGTAGGTAAGCTATTGCAACCCTCAGGGGTGCTGGAATATCCCTCAAAGAGATTGGGGATCCACCCCACCTCAAAATCCGCACAAAGTTCAAGTAATTTTCTTGACCTTGTCTCAACCCATCCACATAAGCCGCCTCCGACCAGTGCTCCCGAAGAAACGCCCTAAGCTCCGGAGCAACAGACTCATCGCTCGACTTGGAGATACTGTCTGCAACAGCATATGTTGCAGAAGGATCACCAAGAAAGTTGGAATGAAGGAGAAACTCCACACCATCAAGAGAACCACTACTTCGCTCCCCAGCAGCCTTAAGAATTTCAATGCTTAGGGCAGCAAGTACGTGTTGAGGAACATGGGGAAGAAGATAAGCAGCAACATTAATTTGGCTGCTCGATGTAGCCGCTGTGAGGGCCAAGCAGAGTTCCATGTCCTGACAACCTCTTTTCACAAACCACTCAACAACTGGCAAACATCCCCTTTCAGCTGCTCTCATCAGAGGACCCAAAAAAGCTATGGCGTTACCCTCTTCCACCAAGCACTCCATTGTGCCAATCTTACAGTAGTGAGAAGCAAAACCTAAAGCAAGATCAACATCAACGTCCAAACTGTTCCTTTGGGCAATCTACAGAAATTTCACAAATCAGAAATAGGGAAGACGTGAGTACAAGGGTAATGAGACAGAAGTTATTAATGGTCGTTTTGCTTATTGTGCTAGGCATGGTTCCTCAATTCATGTAAAGGAAAAATAAAATTTTGCATCAGACAATATGGATGAACACAACATAATTCCTTGTCAATTAATAGTACTAATTACCAAAACCCCATTTGATAACCATTATTTAAAATTTATATTTGTCTCTTCCCAATTTTCCTATTATGATTTTTCACCATCCTTAAAGAAATATTTCAATTTTTAGTTAAATTCTAAATACGAAAACAAATGGTTGTCAAGACTTGATTTTGGCTTTTCAAAACATAGGTAGAGAGTGAATAAGACAATACAAAAACTTATGGATGGGAATAGTGTTTTAATCTTAATTTTCAAAAACAAAAAACCAAATAGATATCGAATAGGGCAGATAATAATTTCTGACACTTTATCTGGGTGATGGAACATTCTTATAGATGTTCAACTATATTTCTAGTTTTGTATTTCTATATTTCAAGCATAATTCATTTTTACAAGCTATCCTACACATCAGAAGTGGCCATGTGCAACCACCGAATTTGCAGTAGAAAATATCAACTAACTTGAGATAAAACTTAATATTAATGAAAAAAAAAAAACTACGGCTAGTAAAAATACATGAAGAATATCTATCGAGTGAAACAATTTAATGAAATATTCGCAAACCAACAGATGAACTAGGGAACATCATGCATATGCAGGAGCCAAATGCCACATTCAATACATAGCAAAACGTCAAAATGTATGACATTAGATGTGACATGTGATTGACATAATCAATTTAAAATTTCTATATACTTCTAGAGTCAGCTTCAAATCTTCAGATATTATATCTCATAGAAAAAATCTTCAAATATATAGTACTCAGGAAGCCCAATGATACTTCCATGTTTTGGCTCATAATAGAAAGAAAATTATCAGCGTAGTTGAAGCTTTTGGAAAGATACGCTTCAGATGCACATTGATCAGATGAAGAAAAACCTCAAACAAATTTCATAATGCTCACCCTCAAAACCACCAAATCTGATCTTTCTCAAGAAATAAGAAGCTGATACGAACATCAATCTACTGTACCTGTAATAAAATGCGCACAAGTTCTGTGCTTCCAAAGCGAGAAGCTTCAAGGAAGCACTGGTTAACATTGTCAGCACCACCCTCCACCAGCAAACATAATAGACCTTGGATTGCCGTTGCTGATATTCCAGTTGCCCATCCAGGATCAAATGAACTAGAAAAGAGAGTGAGTGGGAAACAAGCAGCATCAAAGGCTTCCGTAAAATCTTTTCCAGTAAGTTGATTGCCAGCAAAATCTAGGAACATCTTGAAAGCAGATAACTGAAGTTGGATCTCAGCAGCTGAGCTCTGGGTCACTCGGTCCTTATTTCCATGGCACTCAGAATGGAAACCTATGCATTTCAGAGCCCACTCGGTGAACTTTTGAACCTTAGTACCAGCCTCTGCTTTTAAGACCTCATCTCCATTGCATTCTTGGAGACGCTCACGCAACCTGCAATTAATGAAATGTCAAACGTAGAAATATATGTGTCAGAATGACAAGGAAAAACTTATTGGCTTGTTGCACATTATAGACATTTTGATTGAATGACAGATGTCATAATATTAGATTTAATTAAACAATATAGGAACAAAGAACGTTTCTAAGCTACAAGCCTGCCTCACCAGCAAGAGTTAAGAAAGAGAAAATAAGAAAATTAGTATGTGAAAGAAAAAAATGGAAGTTATACAATTTGTACTAGACTACAAGGAAGAAAAATGTATATTGCCATTGCCAAAATCCTTAAAAGCACCCCAACGTAACAGAACCAAGACTCACTCGATTTAGTTATTTGCATCCACGTAGTTATAAGTCAGTTAATTCAAGGAAACCAAACGAAAAATGTCAACATTTTCCAACTTCTCATAACTAGTTGGGAGAAGAGCACAATGAGAACTTAAACAACTTCTGTTTAAGATTCAACAAGGAACACAATGAACTATTAAGGGGTCATTCACATTTGAGAAATAGTAAAGCCATTGGTCATCAGTTCGCACCCAAGGGATCCTCCCCCCTCAACTAACAATAATTGAAATGGACATATAAAAGTTAATAGAGCCAAAAATGAAAATAAATGAAGTCACCAGTTAGCTAAGATGCTATAAGGATTATATATGATAACTAGATTGAGGGAGATAGCTATTGGCTACATATTTGGACAGATAATTCTTTGTACTACACTTTCTCTTAATAGAAGTTTTGTTTTCTGTCCAATACAATACTTGAGAGTTCCAACAGTTCACTATATCTGTCAGGCCCTATACTATGAAATTGTAAGTTAAGAGTCTAAGACTGGTTTCCCATCTCATTTTTCCTGCATCAATCAATCCTTTTCTTCTTCTTTGTTCCTTTTTTTTTTTCTCTCTTTTTTCTTTTATAGTGTTTTTTTTTTTTTTTTTTTTTTTTTTTTTTTTTTTTTTTTTTTTTTTTTTTTTTTTTTTTTTTTTTTTTTTTTTTTTGTTAGGGTGCTGGCCTGCTGTAGAATTCTCTGGATAAGATTTCTGATGGCGGTAAATAAACATTCCTGAGAGAGAGACGGGAGTCACGCAGATGATTTTGATTGTCATAAAAATAAACTCGTGTAGCAATAAGAACTTATGCTTCACCTCTGTGCCATGACAGTTACAGTATCTGCAAGACTCATTGTTCGACTCTGACAGGCAGAGACACACGAAGCCAGAAACGAGGTCCTAAGAGCTGCTCTCGTAAAATCATAAGCTCCGCTCACAATAATGTTCTTAATTAACCCAGTTATTCCATGAAGCTCTTGTTGTGTGCTCAAAAACCAGATTGAATCCAAGGTGATACACAAAGCATCATTAAGAGTCTGAGGATCTGCCAACGCAATCAAACTATCTGCAAGCTCCCAATCATGTGAGCTTACAACACCTTGAAACAACCGTCCCAACTCAAATCTGTCTTGTCTGCTAAGTTTCTTTTCATGACTAGACTTCCCTTTCTTTCCCTGCTTATAATCTGTCACCATAAGCATGGACTTGTGACTCTGTTCACTGGAATTACAACCATGAGCTAGAACGGACTCTTTCTTCACAAGAGGTCCTTCTCTAGAGAATACAACACTACTTCCCTCACCTTTCTCTGATGCAGGAGCATAAGCATCAGCCTTCTGAATATCAATTTCATTCTCATCAGTTTTGATTTCCATATTTCTGTGATCAAACATTAGAGCTTCATCAGCCACATTGTCCCTAATTGGAACCAAAACTTCTTTCTCCATCCACCCGCTCGATTCAATTTTTCTCCGTACCCCTTCTTCCAAAGAGCACACAAACACCCCAAATCAAACAAAATTAATTCTCCGTCATTCAACAGCTCAACAACATCTACAATCTCTTCAACGAACCATTATATCGACGTACCCCCCAAAAAAAGAACTGCAAAAATAAAAAGACAAACATCAAAGAAACCCGAACGTTAAAATCCAAAGTCGAAATAATAATAAAAAATAAAAAATCACCCAAAATACAAAATAAACTGAATTCCAAAACAATCAAACTCAAAAAGGGAATCGCTAGCATACCGTCCAATCAAACAATCAAAAAAACCATCGGGAAAACCTCCCCAATACGAGCTCCAAGCCCAAGAGTCCAACACCACCACGAAGCAAACCCAATTCACAGACTAAAACCCAATTAAAAAGAAAATTCAGGAACAAAAAGATATAGATGTAAAGTAAGAAATGAAGATGAAAATGAAGAAAAGAAGAAACAATTAAAAAAAAAAAAAACCCTTGAAAGAAGTATGAAGCAAAAATCAAGGGCATCAAAAAGCAGAAAACATTGAATCGAAGCGAATCAAAGAAGAAGAAGAAGAAGAAGAAGAATGAATCGAAGGGCAAACCTGAGATTAAAGGCGGAGAGAGGAGAATGGAGAAATAGAGGAAAGAAGAAGAAACCCTTGATCTTCTCTCCCTGTAAATTTGAGGAACATGAAATCCCTCTTCTTTTTTTTTTTTTCTTTTTTTTCTTTTTTTTCTATTTTCAGTTTTTTTAACGCAATTTGTCTTTGTTATTATTAAACAATTTATAAATTATGTTTTTTAAAAATAAAGTATTTATAATTTTTATTCCATTTTTCAAGAATAAGAGGAAGGCCGTAAAAGTGAGTGACAGAGAGAGAGTGAAGAGTAGTTTTTTTAAGACATAATTAATTAAAAAATAAAGAAAAAAGAAAAAAATATGGGAAGTCATAATCAAATATATATATATATACCATACATATAGAGAAGCAATTATTCATTGGAGGGACCCACTAATAATGATTACTCTTTTCTTTCTCTATAAAGTCTTAAATCTCAAGTCTTAAGAAGACAATGGGTAGTAGTACTGTAGTGGCCCCCACCTCAACACCTTATTTTGGTTTTTTCTTCCCTTTTTCTTCTTCTTCACTTTTTTTTTGGTAGAAATAAAAGCAAAAAACAGTGTTTTTCTTTTTCTTTTTTAATTGGTGTTTTATTTCTGTAACTTTGGTTTATATATGATGTATTTAATTGTAAAGATCTTTTTTTTTTCCCTATGAGGATGGATGACATATTTGATTGGTATATATTTTTAACTATAAACAATTTCAAGGAGTGTGAACTATGACATCAAGTCACATGAAATAGTTAGGTTTTTCTTTTTATATAATATTATGGGTGGTGTACCCTTGAGTTTTTCTTTATTTTAGATGTTTCTTTTATATCTCATCCCTACGTTTGCTAAAGAGATTTTAATTAAACTCGAGGATGGTTTCGAATGGATTGTGCATGACAATTTTGGATCTCCAATTTGTGCAGGATCCCTTTCTTCCTCTAATATGGATCTGAGTAAGTTGTTGGAGACCAAGACCATCTTTGAAGGAATTAAAAGTTTATTTGAGTGCCTATTCGCCCCCCTCTTGTGTCTTCTTTTACTTGTGGAGTTAAATGCTCTTGAAGTTGTTTCTTTGCTTAGCAACGAGTCAACTAATCTTACGAAGATTTCTAATGTGGTTGTCGAAATCAGAAGACTTACTAAGGAATGGGTTTGCCCATTGCCCCAGTCTGCTCATCGCATTACTCATAAAACACATTCTGATCACGATTTTAAATTTCCATTGAAATCTCAAAATTTTGATCCAAATTTCGAGATTTCGATGGCCTCAAAATTGTGATTAGGGGAAATTTCATTTTCCCCCGATTTCAACAAAATTTCGAGATTTTTGGAAATTTTAAGAATAATTTGATTCCCCATTTCAACAAAATTTCGACATTTTCAAAAAATTTCGATTTGTTTAATTAACTACATTAGTTCAATTCGAATTTTTCAATTCTATGGTCATGATTACCCACAAACTAA
This sequence comes from Benincasa hispida, assembly GCF_027475165.1. Lineage (NCBI taxonomy): Eukaryota > Viridiplantae > Streptophyta > Magnoliopsida > Cucurbitales > Cucurbitaceae > Benincasa > Benincasa hispida. The sequence goes on along the minus strand of NC_143481.1, from coordinate 36,319,974 downwards.
TGTTTTACGTGCCATTGTCATTTTCGATAAAGGATTGAGTCTTTTTCATGTGTTACCTTTTTTAATTTCCATTTTTTTCTTAATTTTTAGCTTTATTTTGGATCCAAAACTTTCATATAGAAATTAATTGTTTAAAAAAAATCACAAGAATAACATATATTTATTTTCAACCTCATTCAAACTTTTTTTAAATTTTCACATCATTCCACCTCAAATTTGAATTGATGTGAGTTTTTCTTTCTTTAACCATCCAAAACTTTCATAATTTTCATATCAATTAACCTCAAAATATTTCTAAACTTTATATTATTTTGTAATTATATATATTTCTTTTTTAAATTTCTATTTTTACATCAACATTTACACTCATATTTACAATAGACATTTAAATGTTATTTTACTTTATAAAAATTATGATAAAAAATGGTCAACTATAGTCTAATTAAGCCAATCAAAGTTTCATTAACTAATTATAACAAATTTCATCAATTTTCATCAATTTTCATCAATTTCCATAATTTTTCTCGAAATTTTTATCGATATCGATATTTCCATAAAATCGGGACCTCAATATTTTCATCGACATCGATTTTTCGAATTTTGATTTCGATGTTGTTTTTGTAGATCAAAACCGCTCCTCTTTCTTTGAAGAAACCCATATCTGTTGAGATTCTTTTTTTCCTAGATAGTTGGTGGTCGTAATTAACTCTCACTTGGATGGTTGATTTTTTTGTGTTTTCTCAACCTCTCCTTTCTTATAATATTTTCCTTAAAAAAAAAATACTAATCTTGAGTAGGGCTCTTTTACATATTCATTAAGAAATATATCTTCGATAAAAAGTTAGATGTTTGAAACTTTTTTTACTGTTAAAATCTAAAATTTAGAAGAAAAAAACTACTAAAATATTTTGAAAAGTTGAAACGAACTATTTTAGTAAGCTTTGAAGGTTTGCTATCATAATTAATGTTGATGTAGGATTTTTAGGCTGAGGTAGGTTTGTGGAATGCTATTTCAAATAGATAATAAAAGAGCTTACATGATTACGTGCAAAAAAAAAAAAAAAAGTTTCACGTCAACAAGAGCATAGCTCAACTGGCATAGTGTTTATACTATCAATCTCGTGGTTTGAGGTTTGATTCCCCCACCCCACACTTACAATATCTTTCTAACAAAAAATTAAAAATAAAAATTTCACACTAGTGCTTAAATCAAAGCATATGTGCGTTGAATTGAGTTGTAATTAGAATTGTATGTCATACATGTGAGAATTCTCCAATGTAAGATAAGTTATGTAATGATTGCTTAGCTACAATAATAGATGTAGCATATTACATTTGATACTTCAGTATCAATCTATTCATATTATTTGACGGGTGATGATAATTTATGAGACAATCTTGTAGCCCATCACCCTTTAGCTAAATATTGTTGGGTGGCACAAACATGACAGAAAGGTAGTACCTCCATCCCTCTATTAAGCAAAAAGAGTTTATAACCACTTTTCACTATCTAGGCCTCCTTATCATAATGGTGAAGGAATTGAATTCCTAATAGAAGCGTGTAATTGCTTTTGTCCAATTTTGTTACAGAAAAATTATACAGGACAAATAACTAAGGACAGTTGCATGTTTCTCTATATGAGAAAAGGGAAGAAGATTAATACCTTTGATAAATTCTTCACGGTATCTTCTCCTAGTTTTGGAAAACACAACGCAAGCAAGTACCACGAGCAAATTCAAACACCACTAAAAGGTCTTCTCTATTATTCTCTTTGGACGAAGAGGATTGTGGGATCTTTGTAAAAAGGGAAGAGATGATAGTGTTTCGTAGAGAAAACTCTGTAAGTTTTGAGAGTGAGAGTGAAAAAAATTTAGAGAGATTTTTTTTGTTTTAAATGCAAACAACTCTGCATACTTAATACTTGACCTCACCCACTCACCATTTCCCTGTACTATTTAATTTAATTAAAGAAAATTTAATTAAAATTAAATCTAACTTAATTAATCAAATGATCAAATATCATATATTTAATTTAATGTACATATCAATTATATTGTAATGTGCATAATCTCTCATAACTTATAGTTTTAATATGAATTTTATTCACATTAATTTTAACCTGTAATTTTAATATGAAACTTATTCACATTAATTTAGTAATTGAATCTTATTCAAAAAACATCAATACTCTCTTATTATAAAGTTTATATTATAATATATCTATATACATTATATTAATTGCATCATATACAATCAACACTAATTCCAATAAAACAATTTGAAGATTTCAAATTATTTCAAAAACAAATATCCTTGTTTAACCCATTCGTGAGCTAGCAAAAAGACTTAATAGACCTACAGTTATAAGTTCCAATGATACGAGATTAATTAATTTAATCAACATTCATTAACTATGGGACACTCTACTAAAGATCTATAGTTACACTACTATGAACTGTAGACTATTTCTGTGTCTATTGATTTTACTATTTTATGTTAGTCAATTCTTCACAAGTTGTTCGTAATTACAGCTTGGTCAAATTATCATTTTATCTTTGTAATTACCTCTTGCATTTTAAGTACCACCAATCCTCTAATGAACAATTCCATTTATGGTCTAACCATAAACAAAGTCCCTCTAGGGCCAATGAGAGGGTGAGGTCGCATTGTTCACAAGTATCGGAGTTAGCACTTAACGGAACTACCTATCTACTTACCCTAAACTTAGGAAGGAGTGATCATATTGTGAAACTACGTTCCCAGCTCTTCACTTGGTATCGTCCCCAAAATGGTAGGCATATTGAGTCGGAAGCTAAGATCATTCTCACCTATACAAATCAAAGAGCAACCCTCATGAGCAGGAGTTCATAACTCACTTAGGATTGAGATTGAGTTACATGGTTATCGTTTGAAATATTAATCTCTTCAGTTAACGGTGTTATAAAGAGAGATTATATATTCCATGGTTCGGTCTTATACAAACTCCCTGTATAGGATACCTCCACTTACATGTCATCACATGAACGATTTGGATCAAGTCCTTTGTAACACTTACAACATTTGTAACATTTACAAAATGGGTTGTATCCATAGTGTTACCAAAATAAGGTGTCCGACCTTATCCATATACTATAGACCTTTTAGGTTATTTCTTGAACACTATCCACTTGTATGTCAACTACATACTGTTCAAGTTACATTAAATAACCTCCGAATCTTAGTTTATTGGATTTGAGTATGTAATAAATAAAACTCTATTTAGTTGAGATAAATAACATTTTGTTTATTCAATAATTTGTTTACAATTTATAGACTACGAGATTTAGGGTATAAATCAAAACAAATGTCAAATTAAACAATTCTTTTGATTCCCATTATAGAGGAATTCTTCTAATAAGTTCAACATCAATGTTAGAGAAAGCTTTATATAAAAGCTCATTATTCCAACTACATTAGGGAGAATGAATATAACAAGGCTATCACCATAAGAAGGATTAAACCAATAGATTTAAAAGAAGTTGCCTTTGGGTGTCAGTGATCCTTATACTGTTGGGGTTGATGCCCTAAATTTCGTAATCTTGTAGTTTGTGAATTGTATTTGTACAAACATATTATTTTTTAAAAATAAAATAAGTGTTATTTTATTTAACATTTAATTGCATTAACCTAAAACCAATAAACTAAGATCCAAGGTTATTTGATGTAGCTTAAACATGTTTGTGGAGACATACAGGTGGATCATATTTAAGTAATAACCTGAACGGTCTGTAGTAGATGGATAAGACTAGGTACCTTATCCTTGTGACACTATGAATACAATCCACTTTGTAATTATTACAATTATTATAAAGTGTTATAAATAATATGATACTGATCATTCATGTGGAGACATGTGAGCGAGGGTTTCCTATACAAAGAGTTTGTATAAGACTGATCACGAAATGAATAGTCTTTCTTTAAAACACTGTCGCTAGAAGAGATTTACATTTCACTAGGGTGACCATAGTTGACTTTACCTTAATCCCGAGTAAGTTGTGAACTCTTGCCTATGAAGGCGGTCTTTTGATCTGCATGGGGGAGAGTGGCCAGTTTCGTCGACTTAATATGCCTACCATTCTAGGGATTCATCTTATTAGAAAGTTGGGAACATAGCTACACAAAAAGAAGTTTACTCATTCTCGATTGTTAGGGTTAGTAGACAAATTTGCTCCCTTAAGAGTTGATTCTGGGTCTTAAACAATGTGGCGCTACACGCTCTCTTGACCCAGGAAGAATTCAATTATAATTGGACTAGACTAATTGTTCATTAGAGGGATCAATGATACTTAAGGAGTTAGATGTAACTAGAAGGGTAAAATAGTAATTTTGATCAAGCTGTACTTACGAGCAATTTGTGAAAGGTCAATGCACTATTGATTGGTTATATTCAATGGACATCTAAATATATCTATAGTGCGAAAAGTGCAGTTGTTGGTTTTTAGTTTAGTGACTAATAGTTAATAAATGTCGATTAATTTAATTAAAGAGTTTAATTAATTAATCTCGCATCATTGGAGCTTCAATCTTTAGGTCCATAAGGTCCCCTTATTAGCTCAATAAGGATTAATGAGAATCAAATTAATGTTGGATTAATTTGAATTGTTCAAATTAATTTTAATTGTATATGATACTATTAATATAATGTATGTGATACATTATAATATAAAGTTTTAATAAGAGAAATAAATATTTGAATATGATTCAAATATTAGTTATATGAATATGATCCATATAAAAACTATAGGTTAAAATTAATATAAATAAGATTCATATTAATACTATAGGTTATGTGAGATAAATATAAACTATAGGTTATTGTTGTCCTTCTCCTCTGCAAGTTTCTCTCAAAAGAAAAAAATTCTCCCTCTCTTATTCCAAAATTAAACACAGAAGTCAGCGATTGTGCAACACTTATTTTCGCTCATAAACAAGTTAGTCAATTTGAATACAGAACGCCGATGGCACGCAGGGTGCCTCTTGCAACCTCTAACCCCGTTTCAGAGAAAACGGTTTTAGAAAACGGGTTTAGAGAAAAGGTTTTCGCAAACGTTTGAATGTATGGATAGAGAAGAGAAAGATTGCAGTAGGCTAAAAAGAAATAAGCAACAACAACGACTTTATAGCATACCAGTCCGGGTATGGGAAAGTGATGGTTAGTCTTATCCCTATATAGTGCACTCTGACCAAAAAGCCAACTGGCACCCTTACATATGTAAAAGGGCGAGTGGTCACTTACAACAAAAAGTACAAGGAAAGCAAATTAACTTAACTAACGAAATACATAACATGAAATCATGATAAAAAAGGGTTGGATTGGGCATGCAGCCATGGGCCACAGCCCTGGACAAGCATAACCATGACACAGGGCAGTGTTGCAACACTCCGAAGATGTCATAAAGTCACCATTGCACCGCTCACTCAATGCCAAACTTCAACGTGAAGGAAATCGGGACGATGATTTCCGTGAGCAGCGGAAGTAAGACTATTCCAAATTACAATCATGAATCAATAATACTTTTACAGTCGACTTTAATACAAGCGGTTTTGCAAATATACAGAGAAATTACAGCATGAAACAACATAAAGAACAGAGAGCAAACTGAACGCATATAAGAGGACGCATCTCCACACTTCGATGCGCGACTCTGATCGAACAACTGTAATCACGAGCGCTTGATCTACACGATTGCAACACCGCACGAACATAGCACAAACTCTTCGCACAAGTCCTTAACGAACTCCTCGGTCACGAACTCCTCCAAAACAGCGAACGGCCTCTACAGCACCACGAACGGCCTCTGAAAAACCTGGACGGTGTCAAATTGAGTCTGACACCACCAACAAGGCGACCTTGGTGTGAGGCAGACGAATGGAGGAAAGACAGATCGTGTACACGACTAGACAAGTGGGATAAGTCAGAGACCTATCGTATAGGTCGATGCCCAATCGTTTAGATAAAGCTATGCAATCGTCTAGCAAAAGCTATGTGATCGTTTAGCTCGGTCGATTCTACACGATCGTTTACCTTGGGCCAGTGATCGTCTAGCAAAGCTATGCGATCATTTAGTAAACACTGCACGATCGTTTAGCTAGCACCTACACGATCATTTACCTAGCCCATCTGACGTTTAGTAAATCTGTATTTACTTGACGACTTCCGTGAGTTTCTTTTCGTCGGAGAGAAAACTCAAAACTTTTCAAACTTTGCAAAAACCTCTTTTTCAAAATAGGAAACCGATTTCCTTTTAAAACTTCACAGTTACCATGATCAATAACCACCCACTACATTTTGTTATTTAAAAGAAAAAGTATTAATTATCTAATAATCAATATTATTATAAATATAAATGATAACCAACTTATCATACTATATTTATAACCTATAGTTTTAATATTTCATCTCATGAAACATATAAACCATAGTTCTTTTTCTATTCCATGGTACTTAATGTAAATCACATTTACATCAATTCTCCACTAGATGTATCTTATAGATCATACCGATTATATCACATATAATCAAAATACCTCTTGTCAATTTAAACATTTCAAATCACCAAGAACTGATCCTTCAACATGAATCTAAGCTACCAAGGGGACCTCATGGACCTATAGATCCGAAGCTTCAATGGTACGTGTATAACTGACTAAACTCTTTAGTCACGGGATCCACCATCCATTAACTGTCAGGCACTTCACTAAATACCGACAGCTAAACTCTCCTCACTACAGATATATTATGTGTCCATTTTAACCAATGAGCAGTGCGACAACCCTTCACAGATCGCTCGTAAATACAGCTGGGCGAATAACCGTTATACCCCTGTAGTTACATCTGTCTCCTTAAGTACCACTGATTCCTCTAATGAACATAAATCATAGTCCTACTATATCTGAGTCTTCTCTTCGAAAGAGAAGCTGTGGCCACTATGTTCAAGCCCCGGAATCAGCCCTTAAGGGAGTAATCTCTCTACTTATCCCTACTTTGAGAAAGAAGTGAACTTCATATTGTGGATTGAGTTTCCAGCTCTCAGATCAGACAAGTCCCTAAAAAGGTAATCATGTTAAGTTGACAATTTGGCCACTCTCACCCATACTAATCAAAGGACCATCCTCAAAGGTAGAAGTTCACAAAACACCCAGGATTGAGGTCATGTCACTTATGGCCGTTTAGGTGAGATGCAAGTCTCTAGTATCAACGGCATTATATACAGAGTTTAGTCATCTAGTGGTCCAGGTCTTATACAAACTCTTTGTATAGGACACCCCTACTCCACGTCTCCACATGAATGGTTAGGATTAACCATCTGTAGTAGTTTACAACACTTGCAAACCTCTACAAAATGGACCGTATCCGTACTGTCACCAGGATCAGGTATCCCACCTTAATCCTTATACTACAAACCGATTTAGGTTATCACTTAAGGCATGATCCACTTGTATATCACATATACATGCTTAAGTTCACATAAGATAACCAAGGAGCTTTGTTTATTGGATATGAGTAAATGTCACAATTAAATAACACTTATTTTATTCATTTAACAATGTGCATCTTTACAAAACAACGAGACTCCGAGAGAATTAGGAAACCAATCCCAACACAACGCTCTTGGACAGAATAGGTAGCATAAACCGTTGGAATGTTATATAGTTTGATGGACGATCAGCCTCAGTGCGCGTGCAATCTAGCGTTAAACAGCGCTGTGACGCTCGCCTAACGCTCAGCACAATTGTGCCGCAGCATTGCGACACTGCGAAAAATCTATCAAAGGATCGTTAGGGGTTAAGCCGAGGATATCACAACATTTACACTCGATTTTTTAGTGCCATCACCCTGTTCCAGCTTAATTTTAGCCTCCCTTTTCACCAGAATTTTGTAATAATTTCTTCCCCTTTGAATATTGTATCAATTTTGAAGATGTTTCGTGGCTAAAGGGTAAGAACTTAGCTTGGGTTTTATAGTTTAATTTCGTTCCAATTCGATTCTTGAGACTTTATTATGTAATTCTGTGAGTTTATTATGAATTTATGAGAATTTATCTCGTGCTTATTCTTCAATTATCTTGTCTGGGATAATCTAGCAAATTAGCTATGCATGTATAATTGATTGCTTTGATTAGCCCTAATTTGTAATCGTTAGGTAGTCGTCACCTAGAAGCAAGGGTTAAGTAAGTTTGTTATGTTAAATTGGGATTCCATTTAGCGACCACTTACTTTCTAACTTAGATAATTCTCACTCAATTAATTGGTTAGACGATGGAAATCAATTATTTGGCTTAGTTTTTCCTTGAAACTTAATGCCTGTTGATTGATTGATTAGTTAAGGATTCTCGCTTTTCCCTTAATTAACTTGATTTTATGGACTATCGGTTAGGATTCTAATCGAGTAGGCTAAGTTGTAATTCAAATTTCTCACGCATCTTTTGAATAGTTTGTGATAGAATTGAAAGGGAATGAATTAAACTAGAATTACCCTAGTTAAGTATTTTGTTCAACTGATAAATTTTTACATTCTTTCACATCGTGCATTTTTTGTTTTCTGGCAATTTTTATTCACAATTTTCACAACTCCCCTCCCCCCTGGTTACTTCCTACAAGTATCAATTTTTTAGGAATCCAAATTGGCTCTCTGTGGTTCAACTCCGGGCTTGCCACTTGTACTACTAGTTAGTATAAGTAGTTAGTTCGGTGCATATAAATTATTTATGTAGCACGAGTTCACGGACGACAATGAATCAAGCGGCCTACCAAATTGGCGTTGTTGCCAGGGAGCCAACAGATTTCTTGATTTTTTAGGCCTGTAGTGCTTTCCTTACTAATCAATTTTCTCTTTTGATGCATGACCCACACTCCCAAAAGTTCTAGACAATTGTATTTTGCAAAAATTTTCAAGGAGGAGCGGAGATCAGAAGAGAGAGAAGATAGCAAGCTGCGCTTGATAGAGATATTCATGTTGAAGACACATCTGGAGAAGAGAGCGTTCTTGAGAATTTACCAGTAATGACTGAACGAGAAAAGACTTTCAAGGAGCTCGCAACATCAGGCTTCACTCAGCAGCCACTATGCATTGCCTATCCTGAAACAACAGGTAACTTCGAGCTTAAATCTGGCTTAATTCACTTACTTCCTGCATTTTCTGGTCTACAGGGTGAAGACCCGCACAAACACTTGAAGGAATTCTTGTGGTGTGCAATGGGATGAGACCAAATGGGGTGACCATGCAGTAGATAAATATGAGGGCATTCCTCTTTTCGTGAAGGGAGATGCCAAGGAATGACTCTACATTCTTTTGCCTAGGAGCATCACATCCTGGGAAGAGTTTCAGAGGCAGTTCTCAGAAAAGTTCTTCCCAGCATCTCGAGCTACTAGTAACAGAAAGAAGATATACAACATTATGCAGTTCGATGGGGAGACCTTTCACGAGTATTGGGAACGATTCAAAAAGGCATGTGCCAAGTTTTCCCACCATCAGATCTCATACTAGTTGTTGATCCAGTACTTTTATGAGGGACTGATGCAAATCGACAAAAGTAACATAGATGCAGTTGTAAAAGGAGCTTTAGTCAATAAAACCTTGTCTGAGGCAGTGAACCTGAAAGCTACTATGGGTAGTAAATTCTCAACAATTTGGAACTAGAGTTGCAGTCAATGTTAAGTCCGCCAACGAGGTAAGTGAACTTAAGAAAGAAATTTCTGACCTAGTTTCTATTGTAAAGCAGCTGCCGAAGGTGGAAATTGGACAGCCCACTATTGTTTTCCAAATGTGTCATGGAGTTGCCCATACAGCTGACGTTTGCCCAAGTGCTCTGCAAGGTGCAATACCTAGGTGAATACAGCTGGAGGCTATAATTTCAATGGGTAGAACAGAAGGCGGGACCCATTCAATCAGACTTACAATCCTAGGTGGAGGGATCACCCAAACTTCAAATGGGGAGGACAAAACAAGCAAGCTCAGTCTAGTCATGGAGCTCCGTCTGGTTCAGGTATGTCCTTGGAAGTTATTGTTAAAAGTTTTGCTGAAAACTCTTTTAAATTTCAGCAGGATGTCATTGAATCTTTGGGGACTCAAGTCTCTCAGCTAGCCACTTCGATGAGTAAATTGGAGAGACAATCTGGCAAACTTCCTTCTCAGCCAGATTCTAATCCTAAGAAGAATGTAAGTGCAATTACGCTGAGGAGTGGCAAGGAGTTGGAGCCACCAACTAAGTCAACAAACGATCCAGAATTGGAAAACTCAAAAACCACTTCTTCAAGTTCTACATTTACACCACCAGAAAAGAAACAGGAAATATCTTCTCACCCTTATCCTCCTTTAAATGCTTATTTGCCTAAAGCGCCTTTTCCTTCCAAGCTTGCAAGGCCAAAAGAACCGATGGTAGACAAGGACAAGGAGCTTCTGGAGATTTTCAAAAGGGTAGAGATCAATATTCCTTTCCTTGATGCAGTCAAGCAGATTCCTAAATATGCCAAATTCCTTAAAGAGATTTGCACAAGGAAAAGACAAGCAAAAAAAAAAAAGAGAGAGAGAGAATGGTGTAAGTCAATCTGTGTTTGCGATCCTTCAGAAAAATTTGCCTGAAAAACAAAAGGATCCAGGTATGTTTTCTCTCCTTCGTATTATAGAGAAAAAGAAAATTGATAGGGCCATAGATCTGGGTGCATCTATAAATTTCTTACCTTATTCAATCTATCAAGAATTAATTTTAAAAGACTTGACTGAAACTGAAGTTGTAATTCAATTAGTTGATAGGTTTTTTATTCAACCCTTAGGAGTTATAGAAGATTTCCTAATTCAGGTTAATGAATTGCTTTTCCCTGGTGACTTTTATGTTCTTAAGATGGAAGAGCCTGCATCAATCTTGCTTGGTCGGCCTTTTATGAAGACGACCAAGACTAAGATTGATGTGGATCAGGGCATTTTGTTTGTTGAGTTCGATGGTGAGTTGGTTAAGTTTAAGATTTTCGACGCTATGAAATCTTCCACCATATGACATGTACAATCTTTGTGCCAGATTGATGTGTTTGATTCTCTTGAGCAGGAGGTTATATGGGACATCTATGATGACGATGAGGATGACTCAAGAGATTTGATTTCCCTTGGAGAGCTTGCCATCTTGTCTATGACAAAGCCAGTAGGTATGCCCTCTTATTCCGACGATGAATCTTCTAACAAGGTGTTTCCTTCTGTTTTGTAGGCACCTAAGGTAGAGTTGAAGGAGCTTCCAGACCATCTGAAGTACGCCTATATGGAGGAAGCTGAGACCTTGCATGTAATCATTTCAAAGAACCTGACAGATAAGCAAGAGAAACAGTTGATAGAAGCCTTGCAGAAATACAAGCTGGCCATTGATGGATGTTGGCCGACATAAAAGGTATTAGTCCTGTTGTGTGCATGCATAGAATTTCTTTGGACGATGGAGCTAACTTGTCGACAGCCCCAACAATGTTTGAATCCTGTCTTGAAAGAAATTGTGATGAAATAAGTCTTCAAACTCTTAGATGTAGGTACTATCTATCCTATTTCTGATAGTGAATGGGTTAGTCCCATTCATGTAGTGCCTACGAAAACAGGTATTGATGTGGTAAAAATGATGAGGATAGTCTAATTCTTGTTAAAGTTCAGAATGGGTGGAGGATGTGTATTGGTTTTAGAAAATTAAATGTTGTAAATAGAAAAGACCACTTCCCCATTCTCTTCATTGACCAGATGCTTGAAAGGTTAACCGATAAGCCTTTCTTCTATTTTCTTGATGGTTTCTCGGGTTTCTATCAAATACCGATTAACCAAGAGGACCAACAGAAGACGACCTTTACATGTTCTTATGGCACCTTCGCTTTCAAAAGAATGCCATTTGGACTATCTAATGCTCCTGGCAACTTTCAGCGATGCACGATGAGCATATTTTCTGAATTTATTAAGAAATGCATGGAGGTATTTATGGATCAATTTACTATGTATGGAGACTCATTTTTTGATTGCTTGTCTAATTTATCTAGGGTGATAGAGAGATGCATTAAGTCTAACTTGGTACTAAATTTTGAAAAGTGTCATTTCATGGCCTTACGTGGCATTGTATTAGGGCATCTTGTATCTGAGCATGGCATAGAAGTAGATCCTACCAAGATTGATGTTATTGTTAAGCTCCCTTACATTACAAATGTAAGGGAGGTTCGTTCGTTTCTTGGTCATGTAGGTTTCTATCATAGGTTTATCAGAGACTTTAGTAAGATTACTCAACCGATGACCTCTCTTCTTCAAAAGGATGTGGCCTTTGATTTTAACAATGATTTCAGGAAAAGTTTTGATGTTCTGAAAAATGTCTTGTCGTGTACTCTGGTCATTTAGGCTTCTCGTTGGGATCTTCCCTTCGAGATCATGTGCAACATGAGCGACCATGTTGTAGGAACAGTTTTGGGCAGAAGATTGATAAGAAACATCACGTGATCTACTATACTTCGAAGACCCTCAACCTAGCTCAGTGCAGATACACCACGACAGAAAAAGAGTTTTTAGTTGTTATTTTTGCTCTTGAGAATTTTGCTCTTATATTATTGGATCTGAAGTAGTTGTTTTTTCTGATCATGTAGCTTTGCACTATGTGATGCCAAGAAGAAGACCAAGCCCAGATTGCTAAGGTGGATTCTTCTCCTCCAAGAGTTTAACCTGAAACTTCAGGATAGGAAGGGATGTGAGAATGTTATCGTCGATCACCTGAGCAGGATTGCAGCTGATGGACGTTGCCTCAATTCTGATGGAGACTTCCTTGACTACACACTGATGCAGGCAGACAGTATTTCTATGACTCCCTGGTATGCTGGCATTGTAAATTACTTGGCCACTGGTGAGTTCCTTTATGGAATGAATAGGCATATACAAGACAAAATAAAAAGTGAGTCAAAGTACTATGTCTGGGAGGAACCTATTCTTTGGAAATTTTTTGCTGATCAGGTAGTTAGGAGGTGTGTCCCTAATGACAAGTTCTTTTCTGTTTTAGAATTCTATCATAAGCATGCATGTGGTGGACACTATAGTCCCAAGAGAACTGCCAAAAAAGTTTTAGATTCAAGTTTATATTGGGATAATTTATTTTGGGATGCATACTTTGTTTGTAAGACTTGTGAACGTTGTCAAAAGTCAGGAGGTTTATCCCATAGGAACGAAATATCACAAGTCCCTATTTTTTTCTGTGAGATATTTGATGTATGAGGGATTGACTTTATGGGACCTTTTCCTTCTTCTTGTGGGTTCAAGTACCTTTTATTGGCAGTGTACTATGTTTCCAAATGGGTGGAAGTAAAGACCACTATTACTGATGATGCTAAAGTGGTTGCAAGTTTCTTGAAGACTAACATTCTGTGTAGGTTTGGCTTTCCTAAGGCAATCATTAGTGACCAAGGATCACACTTTTGCAATCGAGTCATTGCTTCCTTATTGAAGAAGTACGATGTACAACATCATATTGTCACCTCATATCACCCTCAAAATAATGGGCAAGTAGAGGTGTCCAACAGGGAAGTGAAGACTATTTTGGAAAAGGTGGTCAACCCAGGAAGGAAGAATCGGAGCCTTCGACTTGACGATACTTTTGGGCTTACAGGACGACCTTCAAGACTCCTATTGGGATGTCTCTCTATAGGATGGTCTATGGAAAAGCTTGCTATCTTCCAATTGAGATCCAACATAAGGCATATTGAGCAGTCAAGAAATGCAACTGGGATTTAGAGGCAACTGGGGAGGTCAAACTTTTACAGCTTCAAGGGTTGGAAGAGCTCAGGTTAGAATGTTTTGACAATTCTCTTATTTCTAAGAAAAGGGCGAAATATTTTCATGACAAAATGATTCCACCCAAGGAGTTTCAGGTAGGCAAAAGATACTTCTATACAACTTTCGGTTGCAGTTTATGCCTGGTAAACTCCGATCCAAGTGGCTTGGCCCATTTGGTGTTTCTCACGTTTATTCTTATGGTGCAGTAGACGTTGTTAATCTTGAGACAGGAAAAGTTCTAAAAGTAAATGGGCATAGGCTGAAGGTCTTCCATGATGGCGAGTCTTTGGATTGCTTTGACATCGCTTACCAGTTGGACTCACCGGTCTATTGGAATACAAAAACAAGTAGTGGGAAAAACCAGGATCATTAAACATTATAATTCATTAATTTTGGCTTCAAATTCAACATGCTCATAAACTAAAAAGAAGGTTTTAACACTAACCTTTGAAAATACCTTTGAATCACAAATACCAGCTGTAAACCTCCCTTCCTTTAGATGTGAACCACCACAAAATCTATCCTACTATTCTCTTGGTGCCTTAGATTGAGTGGTGGGACTCAAAATAAGCTTAAATTAGGAAAATAGAGGAGAAAGGTTTTCTGGTTTTCAGCAAAATGAAGACTTTCTTCAAACAGATTTTTCAACAAAAAATCTCTTCAATGCATGCCTATTTCACTCAGAACTTGAGCTATATATTGTATGACTATCATGCAATCAAGAAAGCATGTATGAATTATAGCTCCACCCTAAGAATTTGAGCTGGAAATGCAATGGAATTGTGACTAACCTGTTAGGTGAAGAAATGGGAAATTCCCATTTTTCCAATTTTTCTAATTTTTCAATTTTTATTTCCATTTTGAAAATTTTCCAAAAATTAAAATTAAAATTTGACTTTTCAATTTTTAATTTCTTAATTAAAGATTGGTTTTTATTAATTTTACAAAACTTAATTCAATAATTAACTTTTCTAATAAAAGTAATAATTAATTAAACAATTTAATTCATTCTAATAAATTTAATATCAAATATCAAAATAATTAATCACCAATTCCACTATCATAAATCCCTATTCATGAATTTAATATTTAAATCATTGATTTAAATATTAATTGATTCTCCAATTTTGTTTAATTCCAAAATTAAACGTGTAATTACATCACGTATAATTACTCATTCCCTTAGTTCTAATTTGAACATTTCAAATCAACTTATCACACTACTCTAAGGCTAATCCGTTTGTGAGCTAGTAGGGGGACTTAGTGGACCTACAAATCATGGGCTCCAACGATCCGAGATTAATTGGCTAAACTTTTTACACCGAATTAATCCACATTCGTTAACTATTAGGTTACTCTATTAACGCCCAGAGTTGCACTCCACTCACGGTAGATATATTTGTGTCCACTTGATTTAACCATAATCAGTAAGTCAACCATTTACAGGTTGTTCGTAATAGCGGCTGGGTCAAATGTTGTTTTACCCTCAAAATTATGTCTTACTCCTAAAGTTCCATTGATCCTCTAATGAAAAATGTGTTTGTGATCCAATCACTAAACCAAATATTTCTTAGGCCAATGAGAGGGTGGGTCCCTTGTTCAAGACCTGAATTCAGTACTTAAGAGAACAATCTTCCTCCTATCCCTAAATCGGGTAGGCATAAATTCCGTCTTGTACCCTATGTCCCCAACTATCTACCCGGTCTTACCCTTGAAATGGGAGGCTTATTGAGCCGGCACTGTTGAGCCAACCCTCACCTATGCAAATCTAAGGATAATCCCGAATAAACAGAAGTTCATAGTTAGCTCAGGATTAAGATTGAGTTACCTAGGTCATCTAAGCGAAATAGTCAGTCTTAAACAGTAAAAAACGTTATAAGGTAAGAGTGACTTATTTCTTGGCCCAATCTTTCACAAATTATTGCATAGAACGCCCCCACTCCTCATGTCAATACATGAATGAATCAGAATCACTTCGTTTGTAGCACCTTATAATAAATTTTAAACTACAGAGTGAGCCGAATCCGATAGTGCTACCAGAATAAGGCACCCAACCTTATTTGTATACTATAGATTATTTTGACTATTTACTCGAACCTGATTCACTTTTTTGTCTCCACATAAAGTTCAATTACCCATTGTTTCTCCCACTTGCCCTAGTAGAAAGTATCTCGTAGTCCTAGTTCTACTAGGTGACCCTCGAATACTTTAGCCAAAAGGGCCTTTGTAAATGGATCAGCTAAGTTGTCTTTTGAGGCTATTTGCATGACAATCACGTCTACTCTGTGTACAATCTCCCTGATGATATGGTACTTTCGTTTGATGTGCTTTCCATGTTTATGGATTTTAGGTTCCTTTGAGTTTACAACTGCTCCATTGTTAACACAATATAAAGTGACCTATAGGTGCATATTTGGAACCACTCCCAAGTCGATTAGGAACTTTTTGAGCCATATTGCTTCTTTTGTTACTTCACTTGCAGCTACATACTCAACTTCTATTGTGGAGTCAACAACACAACTTTGCTTGATACTCTTCCACACTACTGCTCCTCCTTTCAGAGTGAATACTAATCTCGAAGTTCATTTTCGTGAATCAATATCGGTCTGGAAGTCAGAATCAATGAAGGAAATTGACACTCGAGATTTTCATGAGCAGCGGAAGCAAGATTATTCCAAATTACAATCATGAATCGACAAATCATTTACATTCGACTTCAATACAACAGTTAAGCAAATATATAGAGAAATTACAGCAGGAAACCACATAAAGAATAGAGAGCAAACTGAAGGTGCATAAGAGGACGCGTCTCCACACTCTGATGCGCGACTCTAATCGAACAACTGTAATCACGAGTGCTCGATCTACACGACAGCAACACCGCATGAACACAACACGAACTCTTCGCACTCGTTCTCAACGATCTTCTTGGTCACGAACTCCTCTGCAATAGCGAACGACCTCCGCAGCACCACGAACGGTCTCCGAAAAACCTCGAGGGGATCCACCAAGAACATTTCAAATCAACACCAAGAACTAATCCTTCAACATGAATCCAAGCTACCAAGGGACCTCATGGACCTGTAGATCCTAAGCTCCAACGGTACGTGAATAACTGACTAAATTCTTTAGTCATGGGATCCACCATCCGTTAATTGTCAGGCACTCCACTAAAGACCGACAGTTGAACTCTTCTCACTACAGATATATTATGATCTTAACTAATGAGCAGTCGACAACCCTTCATAGATTGCTCGTAAGTACAGCTGGACTAATAACCGTTATGCCCCTGTAGTCACATCTGTCTCCTTAAGTACTACTGATCCCTCTAATAAACATAAATCATAATCCTAGTATGACTGAGTCTTCTCTTCCAAAGAGAAGTTGTGGTCACTATGTTTAAGCCTCGGAATCAGCCCTTAAGGGAATTAATTATCTCTCTACTTTTCTCTGCTTCGGGAAATGAGTGAATTTTATATTGTGGATTGAGTTCCCAGCTCCCAGATCAAACAAGTCCCCAAAAAGGTAGGCATGTTAAGTTGGTAATCTGACCACTCTCACCCATACTAATCAAAGGACCGCTCTTAAAGCAGGAGTTCACAAAACACTCGGGATTGAGGTCGTGTCACCTATGATCGTTTAGATGAGATGCAAGTCTCTAGTATCAACGACGTTATATACAGAGTCAAGTCATCTCATGGTCCAGGTCTTATAAAAACTCTTTGTATAGGACACCCCCGCTCCACGTCTCCACATGAATGGTCAGGATCAACCATCTATAATAGTTTACAACACTTGCAAACCTCTACAAAGGGGGTCGTATCCGTAGTGTCATCAAGATCAAGTATCTCACCTTAATCCTTATACTACAGACCGATTTAGGTTACACTTAAGGCATGATCCACTTGTATATCACATATACATGCTTAAGTTCACATAAGATAACCAAGGAGCTTTGTTTATTGGATATGAGTAAATGCCAGAATTAAATAACACTTATTTTATTCATTTAATATTATGCATCTTTACAAAACAACGAGACTCTGGGAAAATTAGGACACCAATCCCAACACTCTCCCACTTGTCCTAATGACTCGAGAGACTAATGTACAATACAATATAAAAAAGTACAATATACAATAAACTAAGGCATACCCCAGTTTCATCTCCCAATTGCCCTAGACAAGATGCCGCATGTCTCGCAGACCCAGACTCTCCAGGTGACCCTCAAATACTCTGGTAGTGAGGGCCTTTGTAAAGGGATCAGCAATGTTGTGCTCCGATACGATCTGTTCGACTATCACATCACCACAACGCACAATCTTCCTGATCAGGTGATATTTTTGTTCTATGTGCTTACCTCGATGATGACTCCGAGGCTCATTCGAATTTGCCACAACCCCGCTGTTATCACAATAAAGAGTGATAGGCAAATCCATATTTTAAAAGACTTCCAAATCTATAAGGAACTTCCTTAGTCAAACAGCCTCTTTAGCTGCTTCACAAGCCATTACGTATTCGGCTTCCATAGTGGAGTCCGCGATGCATCCTTGTTTGATACTTTGCCAAACTACAACCCCTCCATTCAAAGTAAACACCAACCTCGATGTCGATTTGCGAGAATCTCGATCGGTTTGAAAGTCAGAGTTCGTGTATCCTGTAAGGATTAGATCCTTATCTCCATACATAAGCATGTAGTCCCTCGTTCTCCGAAGATACTTGAGGATCGTCTTGACCGTCGTCCAGTGATCAAATACTAGATTGGACTGATATTGACTGACAATCCCTACTGCATAGCAAATGTCGGGTCTGGTACACAACATTGCATACATCAAGCTTCCTACAGCAGAAGCATAGAGAATTCGTCTCATCTCCTCAACCTCCTGAGGTTTCTTAGGACATTGATCCTTAGATAGAACGATTCCATGCCTGAAAGGTAACAAACCTCTCTTGGAACCCTGCATCCTGTACCTGATCAACATTTGATCAATGTATGATGCCTGAGACAGGGCTAACCATTTGTTCTTGCGATATGATCTGGATCCCGAGAACATACTATGCCTCACCCAAATCTTTCATTTGAAACTGGGCAGCTAGCCAATTCTTAATGTCAGTCAGATATCCAATGAGTAAGATATCATCCACATATAATACCAGAAAAGCTACTGAGTTGTTGATGATCTTCTTATAAACACAAGGTTCATCAATGTTCTGGTCAAAGCCAAATGACTTGACAACAGTGTCAAATCTGATGTTCCAAGATCGAAATGCTTGTTTCAGCCCATAAATGAACCTATTAAGCTTAAAAACTCTTTGCTCTTGATCTGGAACTATGAATCCCTCTGTTGAGTCATATAAATGGTCTCCTCAAGATTACCATTCAAAAAGGCAGTCTTGATGTCCATTTGTCATATTTCATAATCATAAAATATGGCTATGGACAGGAGAATCCTGATAGACTTTAGCATGACAACAGGTGAGAAAGTTTTCTCATAGTCAACTCCCTCAACCTGGGTATAACTCTTTTCCACGAGCCTAGCTTTAAAGGTTTGCACCTTTCCATCTACACCCCTCTTTTGCTTATAGATCCACTTACATCCAATAGGTCTTATCCCATCAGGTGGATCAACAAGCTCCCAGATGTTATTGAAGTATATAGACTCCATTTCCTGGTGCATGACCTTAACCCATTCATCTTTGTCAACATCCTCCATTGCTTTCTTAAAAGACAACGGATCCTCGACCCCATCATTTATAATGACGTTTTGGGCTTCAGTAAAACCTATGTAGCGATCCGGTGGGTTCAAAACCCTCCCACTACGTCGAGGTAGTCTCAACTCTTGAGTTGGTTGACTAGATGTCCCGACCTCAACAAATCTTGTTGATCTTTCGGCCTGTTCAACAACTCTTGTTGAATCCTCAGCAGTCTCAGTCTCACTTGAGATCTCATGTAAAACGAGCTTACTTCGTGGCTGATGATCCTTCATGTGATCTTCTTCCAAGAAGATAGCATTAGTGGAAACAAACACTTTGTTCTCACTTGAATCATAGAAGTATCCTCCTTTCATTTCCTTGGAATAGCCTATAAAGAGGCAAACCTTCGAACGCGGTTCCAACTTCTTTGGGTTTGTCACTAGCACATGTGCCAGATAGCCTTAAATTCTAAAGTGGCATAAACTACCTTTACAACCTCTCCATAACTCAATAGGTGTTTTAGAAACACTTTTTTAGGGAACATTTTTCAGGATATAACATGCAGTCTGCAATGCATAACCCCAAAATGAGTCTGGAAGATGAGCATAACTCATCATAGATCGAACCATGTCCAACAAGGTCCTGTTTCTCCTTTCTGATACACCATTCTGCTGAGGTGTACCTGGGGTTGAGAGTTAGGACGCAATCCCATGTTCTATCATATAGTTCTGGAATTGGAGGTCCATATACTCTCTACCACGATCAGATCGTAGTATTTTTATCTTCTTACCTAACAAGTTTTCAACTTTAGCTTTATAGTCCTTGAACTTGTCAAGAGCTTTAGACTTACGTTGCATTAGGAAGAGATACCCAAACCTTGAATAATCATCAATGAAAGAGATGAAATATTCATACCCACCTCGAGCTCTAACATTCATCGGACCACAGTGGTCTGAATGTACAAGCTCCAAGGCTTTCTTGGCTCTGTAATCTTTTCCAGTAAAAGGTCGTTTGGTCATCTTAGTTCCTTAGCTCTATAAGGATTTTAACTAAGTGACTTTTAGGTTTTTCCAAGAGTAACTTTTACCTTGGATAGTTGAACAACATTTGATCATCATCCATTAAACTCTTTAATGGGAAAAAACGGCGCATGCTTGTTGAAAATCTATCTAATTCACCTTTCCAGGTAGGTTCCCAGGTAGGGGTGTTACGTTTTCGTCAACTTAAGAACCCCAGCCTAGCTAGAACCCACCTTAGACAAAAGGTCCCTTACAGGTAGGTTTACAACAATTTTAATCTTTTATTCCAACCAATTTAATCCTATTAAACCGATTTTAAAAGATTAATCTAGGTTACTAAACTCTTTAGAACCATTTGAACTTAGGTATATCTCAATCCAATTTTAAAACCCTTTTTAAAAACTTGAGTTCATCCTAAGTTCGCATGCAACTCTGAATTATTGATTTTAGGTCTAATTTCCTTTATAACACTTATAAACGGAAACAACCATCACAACGAAGGTAACACATGTAAGGCATTCATAACGCTTATAAACGGCCTAAGTGTCATGCTCAATGCATTGTCCATTCATTGCTACTTCTTTTATATAACACTTATACAAAAATCGCAATGAAACAAGCAAGACATGCTTCCATTCACCCTTAGACTATAACATTTATAATAAAAGGATGATGCATGATAATGCTCAATGCATGCAAAATATAACTCTTATATTTCATGATGCATGCGCATGCTTTCAAGTAATTTCTTCATGCAATATTATAACATTTATAATACATGATGCATGAGTAATTGCACAACCTAAGGTGGGTTTTTAACTATATGAGAAACACTTTGACATATAAGAACCATACATCACATGTATAAGCAATAAAAGTTGATGAACCGGGTTAAATTTCCTTAAAACACAAAAGGGAAAGCTAACTATTACAAAGACAAGGAGTCTTCAGTTCAAACAGGCGAACCGGGTCTTGAACCGCTTGGCAAAGCATCGCTTCTTCAACCATCCATCGTGTACAAAGCACCCCGCGATCGTCTACACGATAAAACAAACCCTTCGTTCTATAGCTTACCAGCACTCTCAGAGTTAAACGATCGTTTAGCATTATTATACAATCGTCTAGAAAAATCCAAACGATCGTTTAGCCATTACAACACGATCGTGTACCTTTACTAAGCGATGAAGCTTGAAGTACACGATCGCTTAGTGCGCTCCGCACAACGCCCGCCTTTCGTGATCGTCTAAAAGACTACGATGTCGTAAAGCACCATCGCCTAAGCGATCGCTTAGCTAGCATCTCCGTATCGCATACGTGCGATCGCATAGGTAGTAATGAAGCGATGAAGCTTGCTAACTACATGATCGTCTAGTGTGCGCCTTCTACTAAACGACGAGCATCGCATGCTCCCACTACGATCGCCTACCTTCAGTGCCTACGCGATCGTGCAACCAATGCCACACGATATTGTAAACGATTTACCCCATCACTTAACATTAGCTAAACGATCGATTAAAAAATACTACACGATCGTCTAGAAAAAAAATATAAACGATCGCTTAGTAAATTCCCTACAATCATTTACCTGAGGCTACACGATTCGATCAATGCTTGATCTTCTTCTTCGTTGAAAACAACATCACCATGCGCCGAAGCTTCATCACGAACGACTCGACGAACTCGAACTTTTCGAATTACAGACTCGATTGCAAAGTTAATTTCCTAAAAACGCAGGGGCCCTTACAATTAACACTTTGTAATAATGAAAACTTTAACCAAAAAGCAATTTAAACCCGAAACATTCATCAAATTCATCCATAAATGCAGAAAACGGTTAACTACAAATGCAGATACCCACCGCAACTGTAAAAACGTTCAATTAAGATATGTAATTCGGAATATCAGAGAACCTGTCTCTGATACCAATTGAAGGAAATCGGAAACGCGATTTCCGTGAGCAGTGGAAGCAAGACTATTCCAAATTACAATCATGAATCAACTGATCATTTACAGTCAACTTCAATACAAGCGGTTACGCAAATATACAGACAATTACAACATGAAACAATATAAAGAACAGAGAGCAAACTGAACGCACATAAGAGGACACGTTTTTACACTCCGATGTGTGACTCTGATCGAACAACTGTAATCACGAGCGCTCGATCTACACGACCGCAACACCGCACGAACACAGCACAAATTCTTCGCGCTCGTTCTCAACGATCTCCTCAGTCAGGAATTCCTTCGCAACTGCGAACGGCCTCCGCAGCACCACGAACGGCCTCCGAAAAACCTTGATGGTGTCGAGTTGAGTCTGAAACCACCAACAAGGCGACCTTGGTATTCTTGATGTGAGAATCTAGATGGTGGGCTCTGTTTGGACTTGGTGTGAGGCAGACGAAATGAGGAAAGACAAATTGTGTACACGACTGGGAAAGTGGGAGAAGTCGCCCAATCGTTTAGATAAAATTATGCGATCGTCTAGCAAAATTTATGCGATCGTTTAGCTCTATCGTTTAGCTCGGTCGATTCTACACGATCGTTTACCTTGGGCTAGCGATCGTCTAGCAAAGTTATGCGATCACTTAGTAAACATTGCACGATCGTTTAGCTAGCACTTGCACGAACGTTTACCTAGCCCAGCTGTCGTTTAGTAAATCTCTATTTACTTGACGACTTCAGTGAGTTTCTTTTCGCCAGAGAGAAAACTCAAATCTTTTCAAACTTTGCAAAAACCTCTTTTTCAAAATAGGAAACCGATTTCCTTTTAAAACCTCATGGTTACCATGATCAATAACCACCCACTACATTTGGTTATTTAAAAGAAAAAGTATTAATTATCTAATAATCAATATTATTATAAATATAAATGATAGTCAACTTATCATACTATATTTATAACCTATAGTTTTAATATTTCATCTCATGAAACATATAAACCATAGTTCTTTTTCTATTCCATGGTACTTAATGTAAATCTCATTTACATCAATCCTCCACTAGATGTATCTCATACATCATACCGATTATATCACATATAATAAAAATACTTCTTGTCAATTTGAACATTTCAAATCAACACCAAGAACTGATCCTTCAACATGAATCCAAGCTACCAAGGGGACCTTATGGACCTGTAGATCCGAAGCTCCAACGGTACGTGAATAACTGACTAAACTCTTTAGTCACGGGATCCACCATCCGTTAACTGCCAGGCAATCTACTAAAGACCGACAGTTGAACTCTCTTCACTACAAATATATTATGCGTCCATCTTAACCAATGAGCAATGCGACAACCCTTCACAGATTGCTCGTAAGTACAGCTGGACCAATAACCGTTATGCCCCTGTAGTCACATCTGTCTCCTTAAGTACCACTGATCCCTCTAATGAACATAAATCATAGTCCTACTATGACTGAGTCTTCTCTTCCAAAGAGAAGCTGTGGCCACTATGTTCAAGCCCCGAAATCAGCATTTAAGGGAGCAATCTCTCTACTTTTCCTGCTTCGGGAAAGGAGTGAATTCCATATTGTGGATTGAGTTCCCAACTCCCAGATCAGATAAGTCCCCAAAAAGGTAGGCATGTTGAGTTAGGAATCTGGCCATTCTCACCCATACTAATCAAAGGACCGCCCTCAAAGGTAGGAGTTCACAAAACACTCAAGATTGAGGTCATGTCACCTATGGTCATTTAGGTGAGATGCAAGTCTCTAGTATCAACGGCGTTATATACAGAGTCGAGTCATCTCCTGGTCCAGGTCTTATACAAACTCTTTGTATAGGACACCCCCGCTCCACGTCTCCACATGAATGGTCAAGATCAATCATCTATAATAGTTTACAACACTTGCAAACCTCTACAAAGCGGGTCGTATCCGTAGTGTCACCAGGATCAAGTATCCTACCTTAATCCTTATACTACAGACCAATTTAGGTTATCACTTAAGGCATGATCCACTTGTATATCACACATACATGCTTAAGTTCACATAGGATAACCAAGGAGGTTTGTTTATTGGATATGAGTAAATGCAAGAATTAAATAACACTTATTTTATTCATTTAACAATGTGCATCTTTACAAAACAACGAGACTCTGGGAGAATTAGGACACCAATCCCAAAAATCAATGTATCCAATAAGGATCAGATCCTTAGCACCATACACGAGCATATAATTCCTCGTTCTCCGAAGATACTTGAAGATGTTCTTAACGACAGTCCAATGATCATATCATGGATTGGACTAAAATCTGCTGATTATTCTGACTACATAGCATATGTCAGGACGAGTACACAACATGGCATACATTAAGCTCCTTACTGCTAATGTATATGGAATTCGATTCATAACCTCAACATCTTGAGATGTCTTATGACTTTGTTCCTTAGAGCGATGAATTCTATGTATGAAAGGAAACATTCCTTTCTTCGATTTGCATTTGATATCTACACAACATCTTGTCTATATAAGTGTTAAGGTTGATGCCCTAAATCTTGTAGGGTCCTGTAGTTTGTAAACCTTGTATGAACAAACATTTCAGTGATTTATAATATTTTATATTTTATTCACATTGCCTATGAAATATATGATATTTTAGTTGCATTAACCACAAACCAACAAACTGACATTCAAGGCTATCGTTATAACTTAAACATGGATGTGGAGACATACAGATGGATCATGTTTAAGTGATAACCTAAATGGTTTATAGTATATGGATAAAGTTGCCTTATCCTAGTGACACTACGAGTATGACTCACTTTGTAGATGCTACAAATATTGTAAAGTGTTACAAATGATCTGATTCTGATCATTCATGTATTAGACATGCGAGCGGGGATATTTTATACAAAGGAGTTTGTATAAGATTGGACCATGAAATGTTTAGTCTCGTTATATAACGTCATTCATAATTGAGACTTTCATTTCGTTAGGATGGCCAAAGGTAACATGACCTTAATCCTGAGTGAGAACTCCTACTTATGAGGGTGGTCCTTTGATTTGCATGGGTGAGAGTGGCCAGATCACCAACTTAACAATCCTACCATTTTAGGGATTCGTCTGATTGGGGAGCTGGGAACTCAACTATACAAGATGGAATTCACTCTTTCCCTAAAGAAGGGGTAAGTAGATAAACTGCTCCCTTAAGGGTTGATTTCGAGTCTTGAATAATGTGGCATATGTAAGAGTACATCAACATGCAACAAAAGCAACAAGGATCAATAAGCATTCTAATGCATTAATTTTGGCAGAAACTAAAGCATGTTCATCTAATATAAGAGGGTTTGTAGTCATACCTTTGTAGAACTCTTCAAAATCTTGTTCCTCGACAGTTGTCTTCTCCAAAATCCACCGTGAACCACCTCAAGTTCTTCCCCACTATCCTCTTGGAGCTTTAGAATGACTTATGGGACTCAAGAATAGCTTGAACCGACAGAAAACAAGGCAGAAGCTCACTGCACCAGTCTACTTGAAGAACTCTTTCTTCAACATGAAATTTTCTCTAAAATCTCTTTGAATGCATGCCTCAATTCCACTCCAATCTTCTTTATTTATTGCAGGTGAACATGCAAAGAAGATCACTGCATGAAATGCAGCTCATGCTTGGAGTAAAGGTAAGTGGTTTTTGTGTGAGCAAGTAGAAGATGGTAATGGAAAAACCAATTTTTCCATTTTGTATATTTTTCAATTTTCCTATTTTCATCAAATGATTTCAATAAATGAAATTTGATTTCAAAACTGAAAATATTATTTACTTTATAAAATTAATTTAACAAATTAATTTTCTAATAAAATTAATAAATAATTATTTAAATAATTATAATTAATATAATATCAAATATTAAATTAATTTTTATACAAATCCATCTTCATATATTTAAATCTTATTTAAATATAAATTATCCTATTTCGTTTGATTCTAATTTGAACGTTTCAAATTAACTTATCAAGCTACTCTAAAGCTTATCCATTTATAAGCTAGTAGAGGGACCTCGTGGACCTACAGATCATGGGCTCCAACGATCCGAGATTAATTGGCTAAACTCATTAGACCGAATTAACCCTCATTAGTTAACTAATGGGTCACTCCACTATAGCCCATAGTTGAACTCCCCTCACTGTAAATATATTATGTCCACTTGATATAACCATAATCCGTGCGTCGATCCTTCACAGGTTATTCATAATCACAGCTGGGTCAAGATAACTATTTTACCCCTGCGAATACATCTTGTTCCTTAAGTTCTCACTGACTCTCTAATGAACAATTTTGATTCATAATACCTATGAATCAAGTCATTTCTCTACCATGAGAAGGTGGGGCCCCGATTGTTTAAGACCTGGAATCAGTACTTAGAGAAAAACCTATCTGCTAACCCTAAATCGGGTAGGAGTGAATTCCATTTTGCAGGGCTATATCCCCAGCTATTCATCCGGTCTTATTGATGACGGGAAATTAGATGTCAATTTCTCAACAACTAAAATTTCGTTGACGCAATATGCGATGCATGTTCTTAAGGTATGTGTTGATTTTCATGCGTTGGAGTGACTATGCGTTAACTAATGTATGCAATGACCATGCATCCTGTCACAAGTTTTCTTGCGCTCACACCAAGTATAATGCGAACGTAAGTTTCTAGGGTGATCCGAGGTCGAACTCAGGGACTTGTAGCTGGATGAATGCGATAATGTGCATGCGGCAGTTGAATAAAAGAATGATGGGGAGGTTATTAAGCTAACACTATCCTACTCCTAGCTAACAGACAATGCAATGAGAATGAGAATGAGAGGTAGAGACGCGACAACTTTTGGCATGAAGTAAATGAATGGGAAAAAGATAAAATGTGGAGTTGTCTTCATTGCAATACTTAAGAGTGACCGCAAGGACAATCTCAGTCAACACAAGCCATGCGATCATGCTACACACACTTGAGCCTAACTCTAAGACGTATGCGATGGGTATGCGAAAGGGCCGAAAAGCCTGTGCCAGCCTAAACCCCTATAATCTGCTCACGTGCTTTCACCGCATGAGCGTGTGGCCACATATCACCACCATATCCTACTTCCTAGACGCATGCAATATCCTATTTGTAGGGTGCATATGCTGTGTGATAGAAAACGGAACTTATTCCTAAGTCTTCATTCTTGCTTATGCAAACCTAATCTAGCTCTTCCGAGCATCAATTCTAACCTAACTCTCTCGAGTCAGGTCCTTTCTTTAGACTCTCTCCCGAGTAGCTCTAAAGGTGCAATGGACACATACATAAGACAAGGTAACTGCATGAACTTGGCTAACGTAAGATTATTCCTATCCCTAGTGAATACTTGCTTACATTGCCTAATGCGACCAACCACTTACCCTCCCAAGTAGTTAGTTGTTACTGATTCTACTCATGGACAAGCGTGCTACAGCTTCACACTAAGCAAATAAGGTTTTCTCACACACTCACGCAACATACACCTTCCGGTGGTTTGCTACATGTGTCATATCTCTAATCCACATGACTAAGTATGCGATACTCTAGCAATCTCACTAAGTGATGCAATGAAGTTATGAATGCTAAGTAAAGAAAGGTGGAGATGGAATCGAAGGAAACATATAAATGCATTGAACACATAGTGTATTAATTCCTTAATCAACAATTGTAATACAATACAATATAAGAAAAGAAGAGAAAATGAAATGACCAGCTGAAAGCAAAGATTTGCTTCCAACGGATGTGCATCAAGGCTGTCGGTGGTGCCATGGATGGGCGGTGGAGCTGACTCTCCCGAGATCTAGCTCCGATCGAAGGCTTCGGTCGTCACACGGAATGGATGAAGGAGATGAAGAACTCTCAAGCTTCTTCTCATGCATTTGTCTGGATCACAGGGAAAACCCTGGGTTGCAAGGGTAATCCCCGGACAAGTTGGAATTTTGCTCATCAGCTTCTTTATATAGAGCTTGGATCGCCGATAGCATTAATGGACTGCTCTGATTCTGACATTCGCGGCACGTTAGTCCTTTCTGAATCTCTACTACCAGCGGTATGGTAGGTGAAATGTCAACATCATCTTTTGCTTTACCTAAGGTAGATGTGTTGATGCGTTCATTCCACCAACCTTGCGTTGATCCCTTTATTATGCATTATCGTGTAGCCGCAATCATGCAGTGACCGCATTCACTTAATATCGCAACTCTACACAATGACTACAATCGCTTGACAAGCGCAACTCCCATGTGATGGATGCATGTGGTTGATTACCGCAACCTCCATGCGTCGATCGAATGCGTTCGCCTTTGCGATGGAGAGTTCCTCCGTATGCGATCGTCTATGCAGTAGTCCAGTTTCCGCGTTTGCATCCACTTCCTGCGTTAGCTACAAAAATAGACAATTGAATGCATAATAACGCATAATAATGGGTTAGCTGAGATTCTTAATGTTGAACGTCGCAAGCTCAAATTCTTATGAATTCCCAATATAATGCCGCATATTAACAGCCCTCATAATTCTAAGTAAAAGGCCTAAGATGACATACATTTCTGCATGTCATCACTTATTCCCAAAATGGGAGGCTTAATGAGCGGTGTTGTTGGACCTCTCACCGTTTGTAGATCAAAGGATAATCCCGAACAAACAAGAGTTCATAGCTAGCTTAGGATTAAGATCGATTTAACCTAGGTTACTTAATAAATAAAATAGTCAGTTTTAATAGTAAATAGTCGTTATAAAGAAAAATGACTATTTTTCGTGGTCCAGTCTATATGCAAACTCATTGCATAGGATGCCCCCACTCACATATCTCAAAATGAAAAATCTCTGGATCACATCGTTTGTAGCACTTTACAACTCATTGTAACAACTACAGAGTGGGTCACATGGTGTTACAGGACGAGATACCTAATTTCATCCATATACTAATTAGACCATTTAGGCTATATACTGTTAACTTGATCCTGTTTATGTCACTACATAAAATTAAAGTAGTCAGACTATAGCCATAGGTATGTTTATTGGATTTTCATAATAGAATGCAAAATCAACAGCACCAACACTTTCTTGGCCCGAGAGGGGTTTAGTCATTGTGAGATATGATCTATTGTTCATTAGAAGGGTCAGTGGTACTTAAGAAGTTAGATAGAACTACAGGAACAAAACGGTAATTTGGCCCAGGTGTACTTATGAGTGATTTGTGGAGGGTCATCGTACTATTGATTGGCTATATCCAATGGACACAAAAATATATTTGTAGTGCGAAGAGTACAGCTGTCAATCTTTAGTGGAGTGCCCAACAGTTAACAGATGGTGGATAATGTGATTAAAGAGTTTAATCAGTTATTTACATACCTTTAGAGCTTCAAGCTACAGGTCCATAAGGTCCCCTTGGTAACTCAATGGATTAAGTTGAGAATAAGTTTTTGGGTTAATTTGAAATGTTCAAATTAATAAGAGGGAATTTAATTATATATATAATTAAATTAATTCAATTATATATGACATAATTGACATAATGTATTTGATATGTTATTGTTTAATTGGAGGAACAAATATTTGAATATGATTCAAATATATTCTCTATAAATTAGATTCATAGTTGTTAAATTCAATATAAATATGATTTATATTAAATGCCATAAAAAAAGAAAAAAGCTATAGTTTATATATTATATATGATGCAATATTAAAACTATAGGTTATAAATATAATATGATAAGTTAGTTATCATATTTATTTATAATTATTAATTATTTGATAATTAAATCCTTTTTCTCCATAACCACCCTTAGTAGGGAGTGATTTGGTTTTATGGCAAATGTGGGATAAATGAAAATGTGGTTTTGAAAATTCTAAGAGATCAGAATTCACGATCGAGTAAGAGATCTTCTAGATGATAGACTTTGAGAGACTATACGATAGCCTCATCGCCTAAACGATTGAGACTTCTTGTTATGCGATAGCTTTGCTTCTTCAATCGTCTTCCTCCTCCAACTCTAAACTCTCCTTTAACCAAAATTAGTTAGAGCCTACCACTTCTGAATTCTCACACCGAAAATACCAAGGTCACTAAGTGGTAGTGTCCCTGTTGGTTCGAGTTCTCGTTGTATTTGTTGTTGTTCAAGGACAGTTCGTGACTTTTTCGACGCATTCATGAACAAGTATGATCGAAGGATTAACTTGAAGAATAGTTCTTCAAAGGTAAAATCTCTTAATCCTTTGTTTTTATTTAGAAAGCATGCTGTAATTTAGTTTTATGCATAATCTGTTCTTTTTTACCTTAAATGTATGCGTTCAATTGAAATGGGATTTGGACGATTCACTTCCGCTCAAAGGTACTCTGTCAAAAGA
This sequence comes from Benincasa hispida, assembly GCF_027475165.1. Classification (NCBI taxonomy): domain Eukaryota; kingdom Viridiplantae; phylum Streptophyta; class Magnoliopsida; order Cucurbitales; family Cucurbitaceae; genus Benincasa; species Benincasa hispida. The sequence continues at coordinate 36,289,116 of NC_143481.1, read as the reverse complement.
GTTCCTTCAATAAGATGCCCGAGATAATGGCAAAGTTCTTTTTTTTTCAGTTCTGAACTATTTAGATCCCTAGAACATACTGTGCTTCACCAAAATCTTTCACTTGGAATTACGTAGTAAGCCATCTCTTGACGTCAGCCAGAAATTCTACTTCATTTCTTATGAGTAGAATATCATCAACATATAGAACCAGAAAAGCGACAGTTTTGTTAACAATTTTCTTGTAAACACAAGGTTCGTCAACATTTTGGTCAAAGCTATAAGATTTTATCGCAGGGTTAAATCTTATATTCCAAGATCGAGATGCTTCTTTCAATCCATAAATGGATTGATTAAGCTTTCAAACCTTTTGCTCTTGACCCCGGTCAATAAATCCTTCTGGTTGAGACATATAGATACTTCCTCAAGATAGCCATTTAGGAAGGTTGTCTTGACATCCATATGCCAGATTTCATAATCATAAAATGCAGCTATAGACAAGAGTATTCTAATAGACTTTATCATGGCAACCGAAAAGAAGATTTTTTCATAGTCCATCTCATCTCTTTGGGTAAACCCTTTTGCCACAAGCCTAGCTTTTTAGGTCTGTACCTTTCCAGCTTTGTCTCATTTTCTCTTGTAGATCCACTTACAACCGATGAGTTTTATCCCTTCTGGATCTACAAGATTCCATACAGAATTGAAGTACATCGACTCCATTTCAGGATCCATGGCTTTAACCCATTGTTCTTTATCCACATCTTCCATTTTTTGTTTGAATGTTAATGGATCCTCTAAGCCATCATCAGGTATGATGACTTAAGTTTCAATTAAACCCATGTACTGGTCAGGATGTTGCACAACCTTTCCACTACGTCGAGGCACTCTCAACCCGTGAGAAGGATGTAGAGTACCAGTTTCATCAACAACTCTTGTTGATGGACCTACGCGATCTACAACTCTTGTTGATGCATTTGTCATTTCTCTAGTTATTTCATCTATTACTAGCCTACTGTGAGATTGGTGATTCTTGATGTGGTCTTCCTCTAGGAAAGTTGCATTTGTCGATAAAATACTTTATCTTCCCGAGGATCATAAAATAACCACCTTTTATCTCTTTAGGGTAGCCTATAAATAGGCATACTTTTGAACGGCATTCTAGTTTCTTAGGATTTTGCACCAACACATGTGTTGGGCATTCTTAGATCCTGAAGTAATGTAAACTACCTTTACGTCCTCTCTAGAACTGGTAAGGTGTTTCATAAACACTTTTTGAGGGAACCATGTTCAATATATATATCGCAGTCTCAATGCGTGTCCCCAAAAATAATTTGGCAACTGGGCATAATTCATCATAGAATGAACCATGTCTAACAAGGTTCTCCTTTCTGTCACACCATTTTGTTGTGGTGTGCCAGGTGCTGTGAGTTGTGACTGGATTCTATGTTCTATTAAATAGTCCTGGAATTTCAAGTCCGTATACTCATCACCTCGATCTGATCGAACATCGAAGTGTTTTAAGATTTTTACCTAATTGGTTCTCAACCTCTGCCTTATAGTTCTTGAAATTTTCAAGTGTATCGAACTTATGATATATTAGGTAAATGTAGCCATACCTTGAATAATCATTGATGAAGCTGATGAAATATTCATACCCACTTCTAGTTTTAACATTCATTGGACCACAAAGGTCTGAATGTACCATCTCCAAGGGTTCTTTGGCTCTAAGACTTTTTCCAGAAAAAGATCTTTTAGTCATTTTACCCGCAAGACAAGATTCACATGGTGGTAGTGAATTGTCTTCTAACTGATTTAGATGATCGTTCTTCACCAATCTCTCAATCCTGTTGAGATTTATGTGACCAAGTCTCAAGTGCCAAAGATATACATTTGGAGAAACTTTCCTTTTCTAATTTTGAGTTTCAATTGTTTTAAACATCTCTATGTTCAAAACATCTTTTATCTCAGTCGGTTTAACATGTACAAGTTATTTTCTAATTTTGTAGAATAGATATTAATATCTTTCGAAGTAGTGAACACTTCATTATTTTCAAAAGAAACTTTATAATTTCGTTCCAACAAACATGAGACGGATATTAAATTCCTTTTCATATAATCCGTCTCATGTTTTCAAAAGAAACTTTATAATTTCCCCCATTCACCTTGATATTGACCCATACAAACACTTTCCGAATGGAGGTCAGGCTGACACGAAACGTCATATGAATCTCACGGTGTGAACTTTCTAGGGACGTGAGAGTTGAAGTCAATATATCGTATATTTGATTTTACATTGAACAAATTCCCTTCATTCATCTTGATCTTGACTCATGCAAACACTTTTCAAATGGAGAGGGTAACAAGAAGCATCACAGAAATCTCACAGTGTGAAACTTTAGACGTGAGAATAAAAATTAAAACATCACTTTTGATTTTACTGTGAACAACTTCCTCTATTCACCTTGATCTTAATTCATGAAAATACTTTCGGAATGGAGGTCACTCCCAAGGTGACACGAAGTGTCACATGAATCTCGATTGTGAACTCTTAGGGACATGAGAGCTAAAAATAACATATCGCATATGCTATTAATCTCTCACTGAAACATTCTTAAATTTCCACTGAAGTGTTCTAATAACATATCATATATGCTATTAAACTCCCACTGAAGTGTCCTAACATTTGTTTTGGATATATAATTACTTAGGAATGTTCTGGCTAATTAAACAACCTAAGTCTAATATTGCTCATAAAACTAGTTAACAACACTCAATGATTCAGCCATAATCCCCAAGTAGGAGGTGTTCCGTAGACTGTCAACTTAAATACCCCCAGCCTTAGACAGGATTATATACCAATTGAGTTTGTAACCTTATTTTACAAGATGTCGACCTATTTTAACTATAAAAACAGGTATTTGACCTACGTGAGCATGCAACTTATCTTTATTATAAATTTTAAATGTCTAACCCAATTTTATAACAACTTACAAAATTTTAGACATGCTAAGCATCCATAACATACATCAAAGGCATTCAACATTTAATATAACATTTATATTAAAACATTTGAAACCCTATACATACATACTATATATTAAACACTTTATAACATACTTTAAATGCATGTAACATGCTTTCTATGGTGGGATTTTAAATCTACATGACATGCTTTTATGCATATACAAGATTTATTTAATTATAACATACATCACATGCATAAATAATTAAACACAAACGGATATGGTTTTAGTTTTGGCATTTTCAAGTAAACAAAGGCCTCATTATTACAAAATTCAGAAAAAACTGGCTCCAAAACACTTCTGGATTGCTCGAACCACCTTGAATCGGACCCAAACCTCTCAAAGCGGATCTCTAATGCTTAAAATTGAGTTGAACCGAGCAAAAACTATCGAGTATGCCATCAAGCATCAAGTATGCCATCGTACATCGAGTATTTCACTAAATACCATCGAGTATGCTATCGAGTACCATCGAATATGGCTTCATGCATTGAGTATTTCATAAAATACCATCGAGTATGAGCATCGAGTACCATTGAGTATGGCATCGTGGATCGAGTATTTCACAAAATACCATTATGTACCATCAAGTATGGCATCATGGATCCAATATTTCATAAAATACCATCGAGTATGAGCATCGAGTACCATCGAGTATGCCATGTGCATCGAGTATTTCATAAAATACCATCGAGTTGCTCATTAAGTATGGAATCGGGCATCGAGTATTGGGCAGTGACTAAAAATCTAGTTCCTGCTGCTCGACCTTCTTCACTTCTTTCTTCAATTACATCCTAATTGCAACTTTAATGACTCCAATCAAATTACAGACACTTAATCACATATTAAGGCCCATAAATCAAGAGCCAAATACAAGAATTAAAACATAATTGAAGAGAAAACAATGCCCAAAACTCAGAAAAAACCATATCAGTTCATCATTTTCATACAACTTATGAACGACACCCACCAAATCAAAATAAACCGAATTGAATTCATAAATGATACTCTAATACCAGCTATTGGAATATAGAAACAAGCAACAGAAGAAACCAGGATCATTAAGCATTTTAATTCATTAATTTTGGTTTCAAATTCAGCATGCTCATAAACTAAAAAGAAGGTTTCAACACTAACCTTTGAAGATACCTTTGAATCACGAATTCCAGCTGTAAACCTCCCTTCCTTTGGATGTGAACCACCACAAGGTCTTTTCTACTATTCTCATGATGCTTTATATTGAGTTGTGGGACTCAAAATAAGCTTGAATTAGAGAAATGGAGGAGAAGGGTTTTCTGGTTTTCAGTAGAATGAAGACTTTCTTCAAACAAATTTTTCAACACAAAAAACCCTCTTCAATGCATGCCTATTCCACTCAGAATTTGAGCTCACTATCATGCAATCAAGAAAGCATGTATGAATTACAGCTCCACCTTGAGAATTTGAGCTAGAAATGCAATGGAATTGTGACTAACCTGCTAGGTGAAGACGTGGGAATTCCCACTTTTCCAAATTTTCTAATTTTACAATTTTTATTTTGATTTTGAAACTTTTCCAAAAATTAAAATGAAAAATTGACTTTTCAATTTTAATTCCTTAATTAAAATTGAATTTTTATTAATTTTACAAAAATTAATCAATAATTAATTTTTCTAATAAAAGTAAAAATTAATAATTAACTAAATAATTTAATTAATTCTAATTAATTTAATATCAAATATAAAATTTATTAATCACCAAATCCACTATCGAATCTCTATTCATCAATTTAATATTTAAATCATTGATTTAAATATTAATCGATTCTCCAATTTTGTTTAATTCCAAGATTAAACATGTAATTACATCACATATAATTACTCATTCCCTTAATTCTAATTTGAATATTTCAAATCAACTTATCACGCTACTCTAAGGCTAATCCGTTTGTGAGCTAGTAGGGGGACCTAGTGGACCTATAAATCATGGGTTCCAACGATCCGAGATTAATTAGCTAAACTTTTTACACCGAATTAATCCCCATTTGTTAACTACTGGTTCATTCCACAAACGCCTAGAGTTGCACTCCCCTTACTGTAGATATATTTGTGCCCATTGATTTAACCATAATCAGTAAGTCGATCTTTCACAGGTTGTTCGTAATAACAGTTGGGTCAAATGTTGTTTTACACCTGAAATTACGTCTTACTCCTTAAATTCCACTAATCATCTAATGAACAATTGGTTGGTGATCCAATCACTAAATCGGATCCTTCTTGGGCCAATGAGAGGGTAGGGGCTCCTTGTTCAAGACCTAGATTCAGTATTCAAGAGAACAACCTTCCTTCTATCCCTAAATTAGGTAGGTGTGAATTCTGTCTTGCACCCTATGTCCCCAGCTATCTACCCGATCTTACCCCTGAAATGGGAGGCTTATTGAGTCGGCACTGTTGAGCCAACCCTCACCTATGCCAATCTAAGGATAATCCCAAATAAACAAAAGTTCATAGTTAGCTCAAGATTAAGATCGAATTACCTAGGTCATGTAATCGAAATAGTCAGTCTTAAACAGTAAAAAAATGTTATAAGGTAACAGTGATTTATTTCTTGGTCCAATCTTACACAAACTCATTGTATAGGATGCCCCCACTCCTCATGTCAAATACATGAATGAATCATGATCACTTCGTTTGTAGCACCTTACAATAAATTGTAACACCTACAGAGTGGGCTGCATTCGATAGTGTTACTAGAATAAGACACCCAACTTTATTCATATACTATAGATCATTTTGACTATTTACTCGAACCAGAACCACTTTTATGTCTCCACATAAAGTTTAAGTATTCATATAATAGCCATGAGTCTTAGTTTATTGGATTTAGTCTTTACAAGTGCAATTTACAAATTCAACAACAACTTTATTGAAGAAATATTAAATAAAATCTTTATTGATAACAGAAAATGTTTAACTCTACAAACTGAAAGTTTTAGGACATACAACTCAACACGGTCTACATCTGAAAACGAGCCATCACGATCGAGCAACCGACCATAAATATTTGTGCTTCCTGGAGGCAATCAAGCTTTAAATTTAATTTTTTTTCTTAGTTTAGATTCTAATTCAGTAATTTTTTATTTTTATTGAGACTAATTCTCTCTATAATTCTTGTTTTGCTAGGATTTTTGGTGGAAATGAGTTGATTCGAGTGTCTGGCATCCTTTCTGTTGGGGTTGATGCCTCAAAGTCTCATGTCCTATAGTTTGTAAATAGTTTGTACGAACGCGTGTGATGTATAATATATGATATTTACTTCACTTCTTGATTTTGCTCATCTAAATGTTTTGTTTTCTTTACCACAAACCAATAAACTTAAAATCTCTAGTTATCTTTATGTAACTTAAGCATGTATGTGGTGACATACAAGTGGATCATGTCTTAAGTGATAACCAAAATGGTCTATAGTATATGGATAAAGAAATGAAACCTTATCCTAGTAATGCTACGGATGCGACCCGCTTTGTGGAATAGTTACAAGTGTTGTGTCTTGTCACAAGTGGTCTGATCCTGATCATTCGTGTAGGGGACATGTGAGCGGGGGTGTCCAATACAAAGAGTTTGTATAAGACCTAACCACGAAGTGTTAACGTCTCGCTATATAACACCGTTCATGACAAAGACTTCACTTCACTAAGATGGCCATAGGTACATGACCTCAATCCTTAGTGAGTTGGGAACTCCTGCCATTGAGTGCAGTCCTTTGATTTACATGGGTGCTAGTGGCCAGGCCGTCGACTCAAACCTACCACTTTAAGGATTCGTCTGATTTAGGAGCTGGGAACTCAGCTACACAAGATGGAATTCACTCTTTCCCCAAAGTAGGGGCAAGTAGATAGATAGCTCCCTTAAGGACCGATTCCAGGGGCTGAACGATGTGGCACCACACACCTTCTCATGGCCCAAGAGGTGTTCATGAAGGAACTCTTAAATAAGAGTATCCAGGAGCAGGTCCGGATCTTTCCTATTTCATTGTGACTGAATTACCACACATACATTCTAACAAACAGGTGTGCATTTTAACACTAATTATAGGCATGCTTTGAAAAATAAAATACAACAGATTGAGTAAACATACCAGTTGAAGACTGTCTTCACTTCGAACTCAATCCAGCGGAAGCGACTCCTCTACGGTCCAAATCGCTCAGCAATTAATCACCTTGCAGCACACGAACAAGTAGCAACTGGGGACGACACCACCACTTAAAGCCCTTAGTATTCTCGGAGTGAGAATCCAAAGAATGGACTTTTATGGAATTGATAGGGAAGGAGGAAAGGACAATCGTGTAGAACGATAAGCAAGTAGGAGATAGTAGGTGACTATTGTGTAGTCAAGTGCTCGTCGCTTAGAGAAAGGTACACGTCGTCTAGTAAAAAGCAAGCGATCGTTTAGAAAACTCGGCGCGCTAAGTGGTCATTTAGAAAAGGTGAGTGATCGTTTAAAGAATGCGTGCGATCGTTTAGTGTGCGGGTGTGCGATCGTTTAGGCAATGGGCACTATCATACAGGCTCTCAACTAAGCGATCGTGAAGTTTCCACACCGTGAGCGATTTTTTTCGAAGTTTTTGCAAAATGAAAACAATTTTCATTTTATTCTTCAGTTACAATAACCAAAATTGATCTTCCCACGATCGCACGATTTAGGAGAAATTTTCGGCCAATTATCACATAACCGAGTAATTAATTAATAAATGAATATAATCATATTATATTCTTAACCTATAGTTTGATATCATATATCTACTATAGTAATTTCTCCTCTACTTGATATAAATCATATTTATATCTAATTTCCTCCACAATAATGTATTTCATACATTTAGTCAATTATATTATATATAATTAACCAGTTCAATTATATCATATATAATCAAACTCCCTCTCGTCAATTTGAACATTTCAAACTGACCTAAAAACTTATTCTCGACTTTATCCAAGCTACCAAGGAGACCTTATGGACCTATGGCTCAAAGCTTCAACGGTACGTGAATAGCTGACTAAACTCTTTAGCCACGAGACCCACCATCCGTTAACTGCCAGGTATTCCACTAAAGACCAACAACTGAACTCTTCTTACCACAGATATATTTCTGTGTCCATCAGATATAACTAATCATGAGTACGATGACCCTTCACAAATGCTCGTAAGTACAGCTGGGCCAATTTACCATTTTTCCCCTGTAGTTACATCTTACTTCTTAAGTGCCATTGATTCCTCTAATAAACAATACAACATAGTCAAACTATGTATGAACACCTCTCGGGCCAAGAGAAGGTATGTGACACCACATTATTCAAGTCCTGGAATCAGCTTTTAAGGGAGCTATCTATCTACTTGCCTCTACTTCGGGGAAGAAGTGAATTCCTTCTTATATAGCTGAGTTCTCAATTCCCAAATCAGAAGAATCCCCAAAATGGTAGGTTTGAGTCGGTGACCTGGCCACTCGCACCCATACAAATCAAAGGACCACCCTCAATGGCAGGAGTTCCCAACTCACTCAAGATTGAGGTCATGTTACCTATAATCATCCTAGTGAAGTGAAATCTCTGTCATGAACGGTGTTATATAACGAGACATTAACACTTCGTGGTCAGGTCTTATACAAACTCTTTTTATAGGATGCCCCTGCTCGCATGTCCCCTACACGAATGATCAGGATCAGACCATCTGTGACAAGTCACAACACTTGTGACCATTCCACAAAGCGGGCTGCATCCGTAGCGTTACCAGGATAAGGTTTCCCTCTATAATCGTATACTACAAATCATTTTGGTTATCACTTAAGACATGATCCACTTGTATGTCACCAGATACATGTTTAAGTTACATACAGATAACTAGAGATCTTATGTTTATTGGTTTATGGTAAAGCAAATAAAACAAACAACTGAGCAAAATAAGGAAGTGAAGTAAAATATCATATATTATACATCACAAATGTTCGTATAAACTGTTTACAAACTACAGGACACAAAAATTTAGGGCATCAACCCCAACAGTTCACACATAGTTGGACTATGTTGTATTATTCATTAGAGGGATCAATGGTATTTAAGGAGTGAGATGAAACTATAGGGGAAAAATGTTAAATTGGCCCAGCTATACTTACGAGCATCTGTGAAGGGTTATCGTACTCATGATTGGTTATATCCAATGGACACATAAATATATCTGTGGTAAGAAGAGTTCAGCTGTCAGTCTTTAGTGGAATGTCTGGCAATTAACAGATGGTGGATCTCGTGGCTAAAGAGTTTAGTCAGCTATTCACATACCGTTGGAGCTTCGAACCATAGGTTCATAAAGTCCCCTTGGTAGCTTGGATACAAGTTAAGATTTAGTTTTTGGGTCAGTTGACAATGTTTAAATTGACAAAAGGAAGTTCAATTATATATGATATGATTGACTAAATATATGAGATACATTATTTTGGAGAAAATTGGATATAAACATGATTTATATCAAGTAGAGGAGAAAACACTATAATTGATATATGATATTAAACTATAGGTTAAAAATATAATATGATTATATTCATTATTTAATTAATTAGATGGTTATGAGATAATTGGCCCGAAGTTTTCTCCGGATTTGTGCGAAAATGGGAAGTTGAATTCAGTTTTTGTAACTGAAGAATAAAATGAAAATTGTTTTCATTTTGCAAATGTTACGAAAAATATCCAAAAAAACAATCACTCACGATGTGATTACTAGATGATCGCTTAGTGTTAAAAGTCTATACGATAGTGCCTGCCTTCCTAAACGATCGCACACCTGCGTCTCTAAACGATAGCCTGCGATTTCTTAAATGATCGCTTAGTGCGCCAAGCGACACTAAACGATCGCTTACCTTTTGATAGATGATCGCTTAGTGTTTACTACACGATCGTGTACCCCGACCTAAACGACAAGCACCCGACTATACGATAGTCATCCCTTTCTCCCACTTGCTTGTTTGTTTTACACAATCACTTTTCCTCCTCCCCTCTACCAATTCCATCAAAGTCAACCCTATGGATTCTCATGTCGAGAATACTGAGGACTTCGAGTGGCGGTGTCATCCCTAGTTGCTTGTTGTTCGTGTGTTGCTGATCGTGTAGACGACCATGGTACTGCTAGATGACTGATTTCTAGACGAGTAGGAATGAGAGGAGTTCATTCACGTTGGATCGAGTTCTTGTGAAGAAGAGTCTTCAATTGGTACGTTTTCTCGGTGTCTTGTATTTATCTTTTAAAGCATGCCAGTAATTAGTGTTTACAATGCATATCTGTATGTTAGAATGTGTGTGGTAATTCTATCACAATGAGATCGGAAAGATTCGCTTCCACTCATAGGCACTCTTGTATAAGAGTTCCTTCACTCCACTGTTCAGGAAAGTATTCTGATCCCTCATGCTTTATTTCAATCACATTGGGGACAACGTATGTTTTAAAAGTTTGGGGTGGGGTGTTTTGATTTTTAGGCGATTTTTCATTGTTTGAATTATTTGGGGTCATTGAGCACTGTACTCGGACAATGTGCTTGATTGTAGTTTGTCTTGTTATTTTGTTCCTTGCGATGACTAGTCTATGACGCACTCGTATGAATCGTTTTTGCATTAAAATAGGTTGGATGAAAGGATTCATAATTTTCATGATGTTTTTGAAAATTCTGCTTAATTTTTTTATTACATCTCCAAGCCCTTTGCATATCTATCTTGACCCTGTATGCTTGCCTAGAATTGAATTATGAGATCATAAGTTTGTTGTCACTCTGATAGGCCTTGGTGATAGATATTAGTCTTTCCACGGTTCAATTTAGTAATGCATGCTTTGAGATATAGTCAATTGATATCGCTGTCGCCTGGTAGTAAAAAAAAACAGAGAATTTTCATATATACATGTATATGGGTCTACTCTTCTTCTTTAAGGGTATGATTAACCTAGGGTGACTATGACACCCATAGTTTCCCTTTGAGCTAAAGTATCCTAGAGAAATGAGTAAGCATAGGCACTTTTGAAGGAAAATTGGCCCGTAGTTGGATGACTCGTATGACATTCGTGTGGGCAAGTCAAAAGGAAAGTCGGTTTCCTAGATTAAGTTTCCCCTTCGTTTAAAAGAGAGAGAGAGAGAGAGAGAGAGAGAGAGAGAGAGAAATAAAAAGAAACGAGAAGGAAAATCATGCAGTAAGGGCGATGGATGATTAGATTTTGACCGATCCAATTTGATGTCATTACGACTTTGAATTTAGGAAAACTAATTTCGAAACCTTCGAGCCAGTGTGGGGGGAAAACAAATGGAAGATTCATATGGCTATTTCAGGTTCGCTCTTGTTCAAAATAGATAACTTTGAGCTTGAACATGCATAACAAATCTTAAAACGAAATTTCAAACAGTTCTTGAAATGATGGAATGCTTTTTGATTACCTAATCGATTGTGAATTTGATTCAGTTGACTGTTGAGGCTTGAGTAGAGAACATTACAGTTTGACAAATTGATTAACTTTGCATGATTGCATTTTTTAACTTGCTCGAGGAAGATCAAGAATTAAGTTGAGGGTATTTGATAGCACTGAAAGTGTGATATCTTCTTCTACTTAACTTGGGGTTGTTTATTTATTTAATTTGGTTAAATTGATTGTTTGCTAGAACTCGAGTGTACAAGCAATCGAATTAAGCGTTCGGGACAAAAAGGCATTAAAATGATGAAGTTATGAGCCAAATTAAACAAATGAAGAAGGACTGAAGAATTGTGCCCTGTCGAGCATCGCAATGCTCTTCATATGCTTAAGTCCAGTGCTAGCTCAACATTGGAGGAAAAAAATGCTCGGATGCAGGGCAGCATTGCAACGCTGCTCCAAGCGTTGCAACGTTCTGAAAATGTCACAATGCCACCGTCGCACCGTTCGCTCAACGCTACACTTTAAACGGTCAGAACAGTGTAAACAGATTTTCCAGGAATTGAAGAAGAGATTAGTATCAACTCCAATTCTAACTCTTCCTGTTCCAGGAAAAAGAGTTTGAGATTTATTGTGATGCCTCAAGACAGGGTCTAGGTTATGTTTTGATGCAGGAAGGGAAGGTAGCTTATACTTCTAGGCAACTGAAGAAGCATGAGTGTAATTACCCAACACATGACCTAGAATTAGCAGTAGTTGTACTAGCACTCAAGATTTTGAGATATTACTTATTTGGTGAGAAATGTCATATCTACATAGGTCATAAGAGCCTAAAGTACATCTTTAAGCAGAAGAAGCTGAATTTGAGGCAAAGGAGATGGCTCAAGCTGATCAAAGACTACGATTGTACGATTGAGTACTACCTCGAGAAAAGCCAATCTAGTGGCAGATGTTTTAAGCAGGAATTATAGTCATTACAAGGTTGCATTAAATGTAGTAAAAGGATTATTATTGTAGGAGTTAAAGAATTCTAATGCTACCTTGACAGTAGGCAACCTAGGAAGCTTAAGGTCCACATTGATAGATGAAATCATTAAGGAGTAACCAAAAGATATGGTTCTCAGGAAGTTAGCTAAAAAAGTCAATTTGAAGAAGAGAACATACTACGTACTGAGATCAGATGGAGCTCTAATAAAGGAATACAGATTATGTGTGTCTAACAGTGTAACCCTGTGGAATGCAATCTTAGAAGAAACACATAGTTTAGTTGATGCTATGCATTCCGGAAGTACTAAGATGTATAGGACTCTGTACTGGTGGCCAGGAATGAAGTGGGACATGGTTGACTATGTAGATAGATGTTTGGTCTATCAGCAAGTTCAGCTAGAGCGTCAGAGACCAGCAGGGATTTTAAATCCACTTCCAGCATCTGAGTGGAAATGGGAGCACGTGGCGATGGATTTCTTGTTTGGATTACCTAGAACTCTGAGTGGTAATGATAACATCTAGGTGATAGTGGACAAAATCACAAAGATAGCCAAATTTTTACCAGTCAAGGTAACATTTACACTTGACAAGGTGGCTAAGCTATATATAGACAAGGTAGTGACCCAATATGGAGCATCAGTATCGATAGTATCAGACAAGAATCCGAGATTTACTTCGAAGTTCTTGCCAAGTTTGCAAAAATCTCTGGGGACTAAGTTGAACTTCAGCACCACATTTCATCCTCAGACAGATGGTCAATTGATGCGTTATTTTATTAAGTGTGGAATATGGATGATATGCGTTGATAGAATTACGTTGTGCACTCAAGTTTCCCCAGCAGAATTCAAGTGTAAATTCCTCTGAGTTTCCTGGTAAGTCCAGGGTCGATCATAGGGACTTGTGAAAATAGTTTGCGTTGATAATTTTCTTATGAAAACTTTTCGGTAATCGATAAAATAAATAAGATGGTTGGTTTGTTGGTTGCGTTGATTAAAAATAAATGAAATAAATGCGGTGGATTTGAGAAACGAAAGTTGCGTTGATAGATGCAATGAGTATGCGATGAACGGGTTGAGAAGATCTTTAGTTAGCATTACTTGGGAATGCGTCAGACTATGCGATCATGTTACTACCATGCACAGCAAGTCATTTTCCAATATAAATGCGATGCTCTTAAATTTAGGATGCAAGTGTTGCATGCAAAATGTCCATAGAGCTTATTCCTAAGTTTCTACTCTTGCCCTATGCATTGATGCAAAATACATGAAAGCAAGGTGACCACATACAATCATATCTTATTGCTAAGATGCATAGGATGCTTTGATAACAAATAGTGCTCATCCCTAAGCGCCTATCTTCCATTCATGCGTTCTAATCTGGTTTTTCCAAACCTAGATTCTGACCTGACCTTCCCAAGTCTAGATCCTGTCCTTAGACTACCCTCCCGAGTATCTCTATAGACGAATGAAGCATACATAAACAAGATAACCATAAACAATGAAGATTCCCTCGTTGTGCTATCTAAATGCTTCTCAGCCCATTCAACTAATTTAGCTACTCATGCGTGAATCACAGAGAGTGAACAAATATAGAGAAAGAAATTCCATTCTTATAAATAATTAAGTACAAAATGCTAATAGAAGTTAAGGTAGAGAGCCTGGTAGCAATTCCTTACTGACCGAGGCTTTTTACACTGGGATCTCTATTCTGAACTAAAGATACTCCTGCTTCCACAGGAGTCGGCCCTCTCTCTGTCTTAGAGCTTCTAGTGCTTTCCCAAGCTCGTCGGAACGATCTACCAGCACACCTTCTTCCTCGCGTCCACCTTAAAATGAAAGAAGACTATGGATAGAGACACGAACTTGTAAAATAATGAAAATAATTGATTGCTTGACCCCTTTTTTGAAGAATGCACTTGGTATTTATAGGGCATCAAAGGTGAAAGGTGGCTTCTCTCTCCTGGTTGTACAGATGGGACAACTTTAATTCCTGATTGATGCGTCGGATAGTTTTCACTGATAAAGTTGGATGTATTTTGTGACCGTTATCGGTCGTCAACTTAATTTGGATCCGACTGCCATCATCTTTCTGTCCCATCGATCTTAATTTTCCTTTCGTCCGGATGCGCCTACCATGTTGCGGTGATTCTTCTTGGGTGGATGTTTGCGAGCACGATCAACGCAAAGTCTTGCGGTGAAGTTGTGCTCAATCGATGTATTCCTATGATCGCATTCTTTGCATTGCGTTAACGCATTATTCTGCACAAAAATATAAAAATAAACTGTTCTAATGCGTTGGACGCATGCAACCGCAATATTATAGAATTTATGCTCAATGGACGCAATTTAACATATTTCAGCAATGCAATCCAACATTGTTTAAGGATTTAGCACTATGATAACGTGCATTTCTGCCCGTTATCACACCCCCAAATTTAAACAATGCTTGTCCTCAAGCATAAACTAAGGATTCCTTTAGCAAGTTAGTCGCAGAGTTCTTTCCCTAGATTTCTCAAGAATACTTCGTTCAAATTCTATATGTCAGAATTTCCTTCAGTCTTATTCAAATCTCTTCCTAAAATACTTCTAAGACTTAGGGATTGCAAGCTTAAGTCTTATTCAAAAGCATGATTTATTTCAAAAAGAAAATTTTCCACCGAGGTATTGAATGATTTATCCTTGCACAAAAATTTTCTTCATTGCTATTTTTTCTGACCTTGCGCCAGTTCGAAAGCCTTGCCTTCGTTTTGGCTTGCCCCACGGGTGTCTTGCCAAAATCCAACTACGAGCAATGCACTCTTTCTCAAACTAAACTCATACAAACTTGGCAGTGGAGTTGTGGTCATTTATTTATGCGTTGATCCTAGCGACTTACTTTCGTTTTGGCTTGCCCCCACGTGTGTCATGCGGACATCCAACTACGAGTAAGTGCCCTTTACAACTTAACTCGTATCAACATGGGTTTCCCATTGCGTTTACAATGGAGTTGTTATTCAAATTTTTTTATAACAAAGTTGAAAATAAATACCGTAAATACCTCACCCCTAAATTTAAAATACGACAATGTCCTCATTGCCAAAAGAAATTAAAATAAGTCATGCGATGGTTATAGAATACGTTGTAAAGAGGGTTTGACATAAAGCTAGCAAACTCCTAACTTCTAGAAATATTTCATAAGGTGATCATCTTAAAATTTAAGTTGACTCTAGTATAGACGAAAGAGATAGAAGCATAGTTTTCATCATTGAAATCATACTTGGTGAAGAAACAACATGTGGTAAACTACTAAATTTATCTACTCGACAAATTATTGCGGTAATCAGGGAAGATGCGGTGATAAAACTCTGAAAATTAAAATTCAATGTGATAGCACAAAATTTTAAATAAAGATAAGGAAAAGTACACCCCCAAATTTTGCGCTATCGCCCGCATTGAGTGTTGATGCATCCATCCCTGCGACAATCTTTACTTCTGTGAATTGCAGTGATGGAATCAGAATATTTGTTTCTTCTTGTAGTATCTCTACGATACTGTGCCTTAATCCTTGTAAACAGACAAAGAGAAGGTCAAATGATTTCAAAACAAAACGACAAGTTATTATTATTATTATTAAGAAAGATAAGTAAAATACAGATAATAGTCACGTGACGAAGATTCAAATGTTCAAAAATTGAGTAAGAGATAGTCTGGGT
Organism: Benincasa hispida; assembly: GCF_027475165.1. Classification (NCBI taxonomy): domain Eukaryota; kingdom Viridiplantae; phylum Streptophyta; class Magnoliopsida; order Cucurbitales; family Cucurbitaceae; genus Benincasa; species Benincasa hispida. The sequence goes on along the minus strand of NC_143481.1, from coordinate 36,273,021 downwards.
TTTTCAACTTGTGGAGGCTGTTTCTGGCTGAAAATCTCCTCCGCAATGTGCTTTGATCCATTGTCCATTAACTTTAAATGTTCGACTGCCATCTTCAGTGGTTAGTTCCACTACACCATGTGGAAATACCTCTTTGATGATGAAGGGACTGGACTGGCGTGATTTTAATTTTCCTGGGAAGAGCCGCAATCTTTAGTTTAAGAGTAAGACCTTCTGCCCGATTTGAAGGTTTCTAGTGCATATGCGTTTATCATGCCAACGCGTGGTGCGCTCTTTATAAATCTTCGCATTCTCATATGCATTGATCCTCCATTCTTCTAGCTCGACCAGCTTCAGTTTTCGCGCTTCTCCTACTTTCTTTAGATCGAAATTTAGTTTCTTGACCGCCCACAATGCTTTATATTCCAGTTCCAACGACAAGTGACATGCTTTGCAGAACACCAAAGCATAAGGGGACATACCTATAGGTGTTTTAAATGCGGTCTGGTATACCCATAACACTTCATCAAGCTTCATTGCCTAATCCTTTCGCGAAGGTTTGACTACTTTCTCAAGTATCAATTTAATTTCCCGATTGGACACCTCAGCTAGGCCATTTGTTTGCGAATGGTATGCGGTGGCCACTTTGTGGAGGATATTGTACTTGTGCAGCAACTCCTTTATATTGTGGTTGACAAAGTGTGATCCTTCATCACTTATGATGGCACGGGGAGTGCCAAAACGCATGAAAATATTTTTCTTCAGGAACTGGGAGACTACTACCAAATCACTTGTGGCGCATGCAATTGCCTCTACCCACTCGGAGACATAGTCGACAACTAATAGAATATAGTGCTTACCGTTTAAAGGAGGGAATGGTCCCATGAAATCAATCCCCCATACGTCAAAAAGTTCCAGCTCCAGGATAGTATTCATCAGCATTGCATTCTTCCATGAAATGTTGCCAGTGCGTTGACACTGATCACATTTCATTGCATAGTCAACAACATCTTTGAATAATGAAGGCCAAAAGAATCAACTTTGCAAAACTTTGGCTACAGTATGTTGTCCTCCAAAGTGTCCTCCATATGGCGAATTGTGGCACTGTGACAATATGCGTTGTTGAGCAGCATCTGAGACGCATAATCGAATGATTTGGTCTGCACCTCTTTTATACAGATTCGGCTCATCCCAATAATAGTGTCTGCATTCATTCTTGAGCTTCTTCTGTTGATGGTGTAATCTTCAGGAAATTGTTCACAGACCAAATAATTAATGATGTCCGCATACCAAGGCAGTTCTTCTATGCGAACTAGCTATTCGTCTGGGAACACGGCACTCACTTCAAATTCATTGCGGTCAACCTCAAGATTTTCCAGTCTGGACAAGTGATCCGCAACTTGATTCTTTGTCCCCTTTCTATCAATTATTTCGATATCAAATTTTTAAAGGAGGAGAACTCATCTGAACAATCTCGGCTTTGCGTCCCTCTTTGTCATCAAATATTTGATTGTCGAGTGATCAGTATGAATGAGTACCTTGGTTCCCAACAAGTATGCCCAAAATTTTTCCAACGCAAAAATCACAGCCAGAAGCTCTTTTTCAGTGGTGGTATAATTAATTTGGGCAGGGTTCAGAGTTTTACTCGTATATGCGATGGGGTGCAAAATTGTTTTCTTCTTTTGCGCTAGTGCGGTGCCTATCGCATACACGCTTGCGTCGCACATGATTTCGAATGGCGGTGTCCAATTTGGTGCAATTAAGACGGGTGGGGTAATCAGCACGTCCTTTAAAATTCGAAATGCGTCGAGGCAATTGTTGTCAAATTCAAACTTTCTGTCTGCCTCTAGTAACGCACTCAATGGTCTTTCTGTCTTAGAAAAGTCTTTAACAAATCGTCTATAGAATCCAGCATGCCCCAGAAGCTTCGTACTACCTTCACGTTGGTTGGAGGTGGAAGCTTTTCAATTGCGTAAATTTTTTTGTCCACCTCCAACCCTTCTCGAGAGACCTTGTATCCCAACACTACACCCTCTGTCACCATGAAGTGACATTTTTCCCAGTTAAGCACCAGGTTCGTCTCTTCACATCTTTTCAGAATTTTCTCCAAATTGGCCAGGCAAACTTCATAAGTGTTCCCATAAATGAAGAAGTCATCCATATATATTTCTACTGAGTCATCGAGATAATCTGAAAAGATTGCCATTATGCACCTCTGGATGTGCTTGGCGTATTGCAGAGGCCGAACGGCATGCGTCAGAAAGCGAATGTCCCATATGGGTAGGTGAATGTGGTATTGTCTTGGTTTTTAGAAGCTATCATGATCTGGTTGTACCCGGCGTATCCATCCAAGAAACAGTAAAAATCATTCCCTGCCAATCTGTCCAACATTTGATCGATAAATGGCAGAGAGAAGTGATCCTTCTTTGTGGCTGCATTCAATTTGCGGTAGTCTATACATATGCGTCATCCAGTGATGGTTCTTTACAGTATTAATTCATTGTTCTCATTGGGGACTACCGTCATTCCGCCCTTCTTTAGCATACATTGCACGGGGCTGACCCACGTGCTATCTATAATGAGATAGATAATGCCTGCATCCAGCCACTTGATAATCTCCTTTTTAACGACCTCTTTCATCGCAGGGTTAAGTCTGCGTTGATTCTCAATGGTTGCTTTGTGGTCGTCCTCAAGACGAATGTGGTGCATGCAGTATGCGGGGCTAATTCCTTTGATATCAGTGAGTGTTTAGCCCATTGCATGCACATGCTTTTTGAGAATGCTTATCAATGTATTCTCTTGATCTACGTTGAGTGCGGAGGAAATTATCACTGGTAGCTTCTCATTCTGCCCCAGAAATGCGTACTTTAGATGTGTTGGTAGGGTTTTTAATTCAAGGGTTGGTGGCTTCACGAGAGAAGGTTGCATTATTTTTCTTTCTTCCTTTGGCTCGTCTTCTTGCATTGCGATCTATCTTCTTCTTTGTTTGTTTTTGCTACAATCGCATTGTAGGCAGCTACGGGTGCGTTGGCATCCTCTTCTTCATATTCTTCATCAGACTTTTCTTCTTCAATCAAATTCATGTCATCATCAGAATCTTGCATGTCTTCCTCATCAGGAAATTTCATGGCACGAATTATATTAAATTTGAGCTTCTGTCCATTTATGCTCAAAGTGATCTCACCCTTGTGCACATCAATTTGAGCACGACCCGTTGATAGGAAAGGTCGTCCCAAAATGATGGCCACATCTTTATCGGCCTCATAATCCAGGATGATGAAGTCAACTGGCAAAATAAATTTATCAATCTTGATCAGCACGTCCTTCACCTTACCCTCTGGATGAACCAGAGATCTGTCGGCCAGTTGGAGAGTCACGGATGTGGGCACAAGTTGCCCCACATTTAGTTGTCGAAAGATTGACAGCGGCATTAAATTTATGTTGGCCCCTAAGTCACACAGGGCTTGCCCAATATAGAGTCCTTCTATGGAGCAAGGAATAGTGAAGCTCCCAGGATTGCTCATCTTCGGTGGGATAATAGATTTGGAACTTTGCGTTAGTGCCACTGTGGCAAATTTTCCAGCGCCTCTTTTCTTAGTTACCATGTCCTTCAGAAACTTGGCATAAGCAGGCATTTCCTCAATCGTTTCACTGAAAAAAATATTAACATGTAATTGCTTTAACATAGATAAGAAACGTTGGTACTGTACCTCTTCGTTTTTCTTCTTCTTTAGCCTCTGAGGGAAAGGTAGAAACTGGACTTTCACGGTTTCCGTTTCATTTGACTTTGAGGTTGACGCAACCTCAGGTTCTACTGCTTCATTTTCTTTTTCTTCTTCTTGCGTTGTCGTAATCTCAGGTTCAGTTGTGATGGAGGTTGATCTGTTCTACTTCTTTTCTACCTCCACAATCTTTCCACTGCGCAATGTCACAACCTGACATTGTTCCTTACCTGAACCCCCTGGGTTACGTGGAAGCTTGGTTGAACTTAGCAGCGCCCCTTGCGGTCTACTTTTGAGCTCATTTGCAATCTGGTCCATTTGCAATTCAAGGTTGCGGATGGACGTAGCCTGGCTTTGAAGCATCGTTTCATTTTTCTTTATATATTGCTTCAATAGACCTTCTAGGGAAGAAGATTGCGGTGGTTGTTCTGAGCTACTTGCTTGGTTGCTCTATTGACCGTTGTTGCGTTGAAAGAACCCTGGTGGCCCTTTTTTTTGTGCCATAGATTGAAAATTTTGTTGTTGATTCTTCCAAGCAAAGTTTGGGTGGTTTTTCCACCCGGGGTTGTAGGTGTTGGAAAAGAGGTTGTTCTTTTCAAAATATACAGACTGTAGGTTTTGTGGACAAACCTCCATCGCATGCTCATCACTGCAAGTCGTACACCTTGCGATGTTTTGACTTATTGCGTTGACTTGCCCACCTTGCGGTGTTGGGCTGCTGATCGTCATTCCTTGAATCAAATTCATCATTGCGGTCATTTGATTTTGCAATGAAACAATAGCACCGTTACTTGCGTCAGAATCTTTGAGTCTTAATCTTTGGTCGCTCTCCCTCCAGTCTTCATGATTCTTGGAGATGCGATCTAGGATATTCTTCACCTCATCATAATTCTTGTAGAGCAAACTACCAGCTGCTGCCGCATTGGCAGCGGTCTGCGAAGCAGGATTCAAACCCTGGTAGAAAATTTCCATTTGAAGGCAGTCTGGCAGTCCATTATGCGGATAATCTCGGACCAACCTTTTAAACCTCGCCCAGGTATCGCTGAGTGATTCGTGCATATCTTGTTCAAAATTAGTAATAAGCTTTCTTTGTCTGGCATTCTCTGTAGGTGGGAAATACTTCTTCATAAACTTCTCCACCACCTGCTCCCAAGAAGTGATCTCTCCTGGTTCGAGCGAGTAGGCCCATTTCCTAGCCTGATCACAGAAAGAAAATGGAAACAACGTTAGTCGAACCTCCTCAGCAGAGATGTTCGGGAACACAAAAGTATCGCAGATTTCAATAAAACTTCGGAGGTGGGCGTGCGGATCCTCGCCACGCCTTCCTCCGAATTGACCTGCAGCTTGGATCATCTACAGCATCACCAGGTTCATTTTAAATCTACTTTCGTCTAAGGCAGGCCTCATGATTCTCGGAGAGAAATCATAGAGGTTTGGTGATGTATAGTCCCTAATAGGCCTATTGAGATCGTTTGACAACAGAATTGGATGTGCCATGACATTGTTATTATTTTGTGGTTCATTCCTAAGCTGCTCTGCCATCTCTTCTTTATCAGATTATGGTTGTTGTTGGCAATCTCTTAGTCTCCTTCGAAATTTTCTCTCAATCTCCGGGTCGTAGTTCACCAAAGATTGAGAGTTCTGCAAAGAATTCACAAAAATTATCGTTAACAACTCTTTTACCGAAGTCCCCGGCAACGATGCCAAAAACTTGATGCGTTATTTTATTAACTGTGGAATATGGATGATATGCGTTGATGTAATTACGTTGTGCACTCAAGTTTCCCTAGTGGAATTCAAGTGTAAATTCCTCTGAGTTTCCTGGTAAGTCCAGGGTCGATCACAGAGACTTGTGAAAATAGTTTGCGGTAACCAGTAAAATAAATAAGGTGGTTGGTTTGTTGGTTGCGTTGATTAAAAATAAATGTGGCGGATTTGAGAAACGAAATTTGCGTTGATAAATGCAATGAGTATGCGATGAACGGGTTGAAAAGATCTTTAGCTAACGTTACTTGGGGATGCGTCAGACTATGCGACCATGTTACTACCACGCACAGCAAGTCATTTTCCAATATAAATGCAATGCTCCTAAATCTAGGATGCAAGTTTGCATGCAAAATGTCCATAGAGCTTATTCCTAAGTCTCTACTCTTGTCCTATGTGTTGAAGCAAAATGCATGAAATCAAGGTGACCGCATACAATCATATCTTATTGCTAAGATGCATACGATGCGTTGATAACAAATAGTGCTTATCCCTAAGCGCCTATCTCTCGTTTATGCGTTTTAATCTGGTTTTTCCAAACCTAGATTCTGACCTAACCTTCCCAAGTCTAGATCCTGTCCTTAGACTACCCTCCCGAGTATCTCTATAGACGAATGAAGCATACATAAACAAGATAGCCACAAAGAATGAAGATTCCCTCATTGTGTTAGCTAAATGCTTCTCAACCCATTCAACTAATTTAGTTACTCATGCGTGAATCACAGAGAGTAAACAGATATAGAAATGGAATTAAGGTAGAGAGTCTGGTAGCAATTCCTTGCTGACTGAGGCTTTTTACACTGGGATCTCTATTCTGAGCTAAAGATATTCCCAATTCCACAAGAGTCGGCCCTCTATCTGTCTTGGAGCTTCCGGTGCTTTCCCAAGCTCGCCAGAACGATCTACCGGCACACCTTCTTCCTCGCTCTACCTTAAAATGAAAGAAGACTATGGATAGAGACGCGAATTTGTAAAATAATGAAAATAATTGATTGCTTGACCCCTTCTCTGAAGAATGCACTTGATATTTATAGGACATCAAAGGTGAAAGGCGGCTTCTCTCTCCTGATTGTACAGATGGGACAACTTTAATTCCTGACTGATGCGTCGGATAGTTGTCACCGATAAAGCCAGATGTACTTTGTGACCATTATCGGCTGTCAACTTAATTTGGATCCGATTGCCGTCATCTTTCTGTCCCATTGATCTTAATTGTCCTTTTGTCCGGATGCGCCCACCATGTTGCGATGATTCTTCTTGGGTGGATGTTTGCGAGCACGATCAACGCAAAGTCTTGCGGTAAAGTTGCGCTCGATCGATGTATTCCTATGATTGCATTCTTTGCATTGCATTAACGCATTATTCTACCCAAAAATATAAAAATCAACTGTTCTAATGCGTTGGACACATGCAACCGCAATATTATAGAATTTATGCTTAATGGACACAATTTAACATATTTTAGCAATGCAATCCAACATTGTTTAAGGATTTAGTACTATGATAACGTGTATTTCTGCCCGTTATCATCAGTCAGAAAGGACCATTCAGATATTGGAAGATATGTTAAGAGCTTATGTGTTGGGGCACACACTTGCCTTTATCGGAGCAACAACAACTACCATTCCAATATTGGAATGGCACTATACAAAGCCCTGTATGGGAGATAGTGTAGAATGATGGAGTTAACGATTAACGTCCATAAGCAATTTAGATCGTAAGTACTCTAATTAGGTTAATTTCATAAGAATAAACATGCAATTTAACATAAATTAAAGGGATAAGAGTATACAACCTTTGTAGCCCAAATTCTTCTCTGGTTATGAAAATTTTTTCTCACAAATGGTTCGTAGCCACCATGAGAGTCATCCCGACTATTCTTTAGCGTTAGAACCGGATGTGAAATACGATGAGTGACCAATTTGGAGAGAAAATGGTTAAGGGTTCGAGAGAGAATTAGGGTTAGAACTTTCTAAAAAATCTCAAGAAATTCCACTTTGCCAAAAAAGAATTAAACTTCATAGAATCATTCCATTTATAGACAAAATCATGCAAAACATGCAAATTTGAGTTAATAAAAATTTGACACTCAAAATTTCATTAACTCAAAGTGGGATTAGTATCTTCAAGTGAGACGAACACTTAGCAACATTATTTAATCAAAATTATAAAAGATGGATTTTCCCACTAAATGAATCTTGGATCTTTCTACTAACTTGAGCAAAGGTCAAACTTTGATGCTCAAAGTCCATAGTCAACAATTTGACTTTTTGGCTCTTAAAGAAGTCAACATTTTGATTTTATCTCAATTTTGACCTAGTCAACAATTTTGACTATTGTTACAATTTTGACGTAGTCAATAATTTTGACTTTCAATCCAATCTTTGACCTCTTTAGTTTTAATATAATTTAAACAATTAATTAATTAAAACCATATTAATCCCAATCAATCCTAATTGGTCATTTTTCAATCCCTATATTAAAAAATTTCGATATTCAAATCTTTTAAATATCTTTCTCTCTCTCTGTATATTTAATTCACAATTAAACATTAGGTTAAATATATCGAATATATTCAACACTTTACTCCAAATATCGAATTCGAAAACTTCAAATTTGTTCGTCACACTGTTCTACGATTTAGTCCGATATAAGCTAATAGGGGGACCTAATGGACCTACAGATCATGGATTCCAACGATCTAAGATTAACCGACAAAACTCTTTAATCTAATTAACTAATATTGTTAACTACCGAGTCACTCCACTAAAGCCTAGTAGTTGCACTCCCTTCACTGTAGATATATTTTCGACTTGATATAACTATAATCATTAAGTTGACCATTTAAGGGAACAACCTCTCTATTTTGTTCGTAATAACGGCTGGGTCAAAAGCTATTTTTCTCCCAAGATTACATCTTGCTCCTTAAGTCCCACTGATCCTCTAATGAATTATTGGTTTGTGATCCAATCACCAAACTGAGTCCCTCTCGAGCCACTGAGAGGGTGGGGCCCCTTGTTCAAGAATCAGAGTCACAATTTAAGTGAACAACCTCTCTACTATCCATAAAAGTGGGTAGGAATGAATTTGGTCTTGCACCCTATGCCCCAGCTATCTACCCGGTCTTACCCCTGAAATAGGGGACTTATTAAGCCGACACTATTAAGCCAACCCTTACCCATGCAAATCTAAGGATAATCCTGAATAAATAGGAGTTCATAATTAACTCAGGATTAAGGTCAAGTTACCTAGGTCATCACTTTGAAATAGTCAGTCTTAAACAGTACAACATTATAAAGTAAGAGTGGCTTATTTCTTAATCCGATCTTATACAAACTCTTTGCATAGGACGCCCCCACTCGCATATTTCCACATGAACGATTTAGGATCACATCTTTTGTACTAAATACAAGGTGGGTCGCATCCAATAATGTCTCCAAAATAAGGCACCCAACTTTATTCGTATACAATAGACGTTTAGGCTATTTACTCAAACTTGATCCACTTTTATGTCTCTATATATAAAGTTCAAGTATTCATACTATAGCAGGGGTTTGTTTAGTTTATTGGATTTAGGCTTCAGAAGTGCAATTTACATGTTTAATAACAACTTTATTGAATAATCCTCAACAACAACTTTATTGCAAATAAAATATGTTTAAAAATTCAAATTGCGAGATTTAGGACATACAACTCAACAAAATCCCACTTGGACTAAAACTCCAGTGGGATTACATATATACAATCTTGAGTAAGAGAGAATAAACTATAAATACAATAAACTAGGGCATCTAAATACTTATGAATTCTCCCACTTGCCTTAGATTTATATATCTCGTAGTCCTAGTCTGACCAGGTGATCCTCGAACACTTTAGCCCTGGGGGCTTTTGTAAATGGATAAGCTAAATTGTCTTCTGAGGCTATCTGCGTAGCAATCATGTCTCCTCGGTGTACTATCTCCATGATGGTATTTGCACTCAATGTGCTTCCTGTGCTTATGGATTTTCAATTCTTTTGAGCTTGCAAATGTTCCACTATTGTCACAATAGAGTATGATATGCAGATGCATATTTGGAACTATTTCCAAATCATTCAACAAATTTCTGAGTCATACTGTTTCTTTCACTGCTTCACATGCAGCTACATATTCCGCTTCCATGGTGGAGTCAGCAATACAACTTTGCTTTATGCTCCTCCATTTAGAGTGAATATTGATCCCGAAGTAGATTTCCTAAAATCCACATTGGTCTGAAAATCAAATCAGCGTATCCTGTAAGGATCAAATCCTTAGACCATACACAAGCCTATAATCCCTCGTTCTTCAAAGATACTTGAGGATGCTTTTTATGGCAGTCCAATGATCATATCTAGGATTGGACTGAAACCTGCTGACTATTCCAAATGCATAGCATATATCTGCATATGTACACAACATGGCATACATCAAACTCCCAACCGCTGATGCATCAGGAATTCGTTTCATAACCTTAATCTCTTGAGGTATCTTAGGACACTATTCTTTAGACAGAAGAATTCCGTGCCTGAAAGACAACTTACTTTTTTTGGAATTTTGCATCTTATATCTACACAACACCCTGTCAATATAAGATGCTTGAGATAAGGCAGATAAGGTTAGCATTCTATTTTTGCGATTCCGAATAATTTAGATTCTAAGAATATTTGAGAATCTCCCAAATCTTTCATTTGAAATTGCGATGCTAGTCATCCCTTAATGTCAGCAAGGAATTCTACCTCATTCTAAATGAGTAGAATATCATCAACAAATAATACTAGAAAACTACATTTTTTTTTTACAATCTTCTTGTAAACACAAGATTCGTCAACATTCTGTTCAAAGTCATAAGATTTGATCAAAAAATCAAATCTTACATTCCAGGATCGAGATGCTTGTTTCAACCCATAAATAGATTTTTCAAGCTTGCAAACCTTTTGCTCTTGACCTTGTTCAATGAACCCCTCTGATTGAGACATATAGATACTCTCCTCAAGATAGTCATTCAGAAAGGTTGTCTTGTCATCCATTTACCAGATCTCATAATCATAAAAGGCACTAATGGATAAGATTATTCTAAACTTAATCATGGCAACTGGAAAGAAGGTTTCTTCATAGTCCACTCCTCTCTTTAGGAAACCCCTTTTTCCACGAGTCTAGCTTTGTAGGTTTGTACCTTATCAGCTTGGTCTTGTTTTCTCTTATAGATCCATTTGTAACCAATAGGTTTTACCCCATCTGGTTGATCTACAAGTTTCCAGACTAAATTGAAGTACATAGGCTCCATTTCGAGGTCCATGGCTTTTATCCACTAGTCTCAATCCACATCTTCTATTGCTTTTTTAAAGGTCAATGGATACTCCAAGCCATCATTGGGTATGAAAAACCTGAGTTTCTGTCAAACCCATGTAACGGTCAGGCTGTTGAACAATTCTCCCACTATGTCGATGCACTCTCAACTTGAGAAGGATGGGATAGACCAGTTTCATCAACAACTCTTGTTGAAAGACCAGCCTGATAAATAACCTTTATTGATCTATCTATAGTTTTTTAGTCATTTTACTCAATACTAGCTTACTGTGAGGTTGATGATTTCTTATGTGGTCCTCTAAGAATGTAGCATTTGTCAATACAACTACTTTGTCATCTTAAAGATCATAAAATAGACCACCTTTTGTTTCTTTGGGGTATTCTACAAATAGGCATACTTTTAAACGACGTTCCAACTTCTTTAGATTCTGATCTAGCACGTGTGTTAGGTATCCCCAAATCGTGAAGTGATGTAAACTACCTTTACATCCTCTCTATAATTCATAAGGTGTTTCAGAAACACTTTTCGAGAGAACCATGTTAAAAATGTAAACAGCGGTCTCTACTGCATGTCTTCAAAATGTATTAGGCAACTGAGCATAACTATAAAGAAAAGTATGTGAGTTCCTTATTAAAGAAAAGTATATGTATGTTTCCATATGATGATCCAAGCATGATGATATTGATGCAAGCATTCCTGATGTATTTATGAGGTTTATATGATGTTATCTATCTTTAATGCCATGTTTTCTGAGAAATGCTAAATGACTTTAAATGCAAAGTATGTTTTACTTAAAGCTTGATTTTAGTACTCTAGTTATGAATTTCCGATACTGAAGGAGATGAAGGTATCTGGGACCCTGATACTCAAGGAGACGAAGGCACTCAGGGCTTGTATTATACCTTAGTGCTGAAGGAGATGAAGGTATCTAAAGAAGGTCTTTGGGACCCACTTTAGCACACATGAAGGCTTTGAGTCGTGTGTTAGGGTGCTATTAGCCTTTGGGGGCATTTCTACATGCACATATGATTATTATCGAGGTTGTTGGTGATGTAGAACTTCCACCTCATTTAAGGTTATTGATGTTAGGAATGTGAGCAAAAGGGACTCCACCCAACTAAGGTTTAAGGGTACAAGCTATGTATGATTTTTTATAAGAAATGCAAAGTATATGTTATATTTTTAGGGTTTTCCAACTATTATGAAATGTTGATGTTTTAATGATTATGAGTTTTAAGTTAAGCATGCTTTAGCCCCGAAACTATGGAAGTATTTTTTGTTGTTGATTATTTTATACATCTTCCAGTACGATTATGTTTGTGAATGTTTATTTTAAAATAGTCACTCATTTGGCATCCCAACTCACTTTTTCAAAATATTTTTCCTCCTCAGATAACGGTCGTGTTGGGGTTGATGCCCTAAATCTCATAGGGTTCTATAGTTTGTATTTGTAATGTACAAATATGTTTTTATTTAATAAAATATATGATGTTTTATTTCAATTTGAGTTGCATTAACCACAAACCAATAAATTAAGATCCAAGGTTATCTTGTAGCTTAAACATGTATGTAGAGACATACGAGTGGATCATGTTTAAGTGATAACCTAAATGGTCTATAGTAGATGGATAAGGCTGGATACCTTATCCTGGTGACGCTACGCGTATGACCTACTTTATAGATGCTACAGTTGTTGTAAAGTGCTACAATTGATCTAATCTTGATCATTCGTGTGGAGACATATGAGCAGAGATATTCTATAAAAGGAGTTTGTATAAGACTGGACCACGAAATGTTTAGTCCCATTATATAACGTTGTTCATAATAGAGACTTACATTTCGCCAGGATGACCATATGTAACATGACCTAAGTCCTGAGTGAGTTGTGAACTCCTGCTTATGAAGGTTGTCCTTTGATTTGTATGAGTAAAAGTGGCCAAATTGTCGACTCTATTTTGGGGATTCGTCTAATTTGAGAGCTGGGAACACAACTACACAAGAAAGGATTCACTCCTTCCTCAATGTCGGGATAAGTAGATAAATTGCTCCCTCAAGGACTAATTTCGGGGCTTGAACAATGTGGCACTACACCCTATACTGGCTCGAGAGGGATTTGTGTTGGGATTATGCCCTAAATCTCATAGGGTCCTATAGTTTATAAACCTTGTATGAACAAATTTGTATGTGATTAATATTATTTGATATTTTATTCACTTTGTCTATGAAATATGTGATATTTTAGTTGCATTATTCACAAACCAATAAACTAACATCCAAGGTTATCATTATAACTTAAACATGTATGTGGAGACATACAGGCGGATCATGTTTAAGTGATAACCTAAATAGTCTGTAGTATATGGATAAGGCTGGGTACCTTATCATGGTAACACTACGAGTATGGCCCGCTTTGTAGATGTTACAAATGTTGTAGGATCTAAAGGCAACACTAAAAGGGGAGAGGGTGTGAATAGGGTTGACTACCAATTTTTAAAAAATAATTTTATCTTCAAACAATGCTCAATAAAGTTAACCCACTAATTTGATTAAAGAAAATTTATGCAAGACAAAACTTAAATCATGCAAGCTATGATAACTTCAAATTTAAAGACAATTTAATCAAGGATAAATTTAAATAACACACTAAAAATTAAATCATGCAATTAGGAAAGATTAAAAAATAACTAAGACAAGAAGCAAAAAGTTGAAAACCAGAAATAAAAGAGAGAGAGGAAGAGAAAACACCGGGAATTATAATGGTTCGGCAAATTGCCTACTCCACTCTCCAAGACTCCTTGAGTATTTCACTAAGTGATCCTCTTGCAGGTGAGGACCACACATGACCCTCTTTTTCTTAGGCTAAAGAGAAACTCAAAATCCTTTTTACTAGTTCAGGATCAAACCAATTTCTTTTTCTCACAACCCAAGGTGTACCCACACCTTAATACAATTCCCAAAAATTAAAAGAAAACCTCACAATATTACCTCTTGAAGGCTAAATACACAAGTTGAGCACTCAAAAAAAAACTCACAAAAATAACTCTAGGCCAATTTAGGAGCAAGGAGGACAAGAATTTGAGAGTAGAGAGAATTGAGAGCTTAAAACTTGATAGTTTTTGGTATATCGATGAAGAGTAAAATCAAGTTGAATTTATAGGCGAGGGGGATAAATTTTGGCCATTGGATATGATTGCAAATGAAGGGTGGAGATTGAATAAAAATAGAAAAAGACAGAATTTGTAATTAAGAGAGGAATTGAAAAACTAGAATTATTGAGATTTGGAGAATAAAAAAGGATTTGAAGGATGACAATTTAGGAAGGAAATCAAATTTGAAAATGCTGAAATTTGATGAGAATTTGGAGAAAATTTTATCAGAAAATTAAAGGAAAATAAGAATGAAAATAAAAAAAAATAGCCGGATGAAATGAGCACCATGCGCACAGGGGAGAGGATTGAGCGTTACACGTTGCATTCTGTGAAGAAACCGCAGGCACGTGCGGCGCACGCGCGCATCCATGCATGAAGCTGGGTCTCTACCACTTGTCATTATCTCATTCGTCCACGGTTACTACGTCACTGCCACATCATGTGCCATGTTAGCAAAAAGTAACCGGTTGGACACGTCATCAATTTTGACCGTTTGTGTGCCACATTGGATGCCATGTCAGCAAGGTGTCATGTGTCACTGCCACGTTGGATTTCCTCTCCAATTTTCTTTTGCTTATAACTTTCTCGTTTGAACTCCGATTTGAGCGATTCAAATTGCATTGGAATCGTCTTTCCGAGCTATACAAGATAGTGACTCTGAAACACTAAAAATGTTAGTACAAAAAATCTGAGTTTGTTATCATCAAAATACTTGGTTTGATTGAAGCCCTAATGCTAACAGTAAAGTGCTACAAATGATCTGATCCTGATCATTCATACATTAGACATGTGAGTGGGGATATTCTATACAAAGGAGTTTATATAAGACCGGAACACGAAATGTTTAGTCTCATTATATAACACCATTCATAATAGAGATTTTAATTTCACTAGGATGACCATAGGTAACATGATCTTAATCCTGAATGAGTTGTGAACTCCTACCTATGAGGGTGGTCCTTTGATTTGTATGGGTGAGAGTGGCCAAATCACCGACTCAACAAGCCTACCATTTTAGGGATTCGTTTGACTGGGGAACTGGGAACTCGGTTACAAAAGATGGAATTCACTCCTTCCCTGAAGCAGGGATAAGTAGATAAATTGCTCCCTTAAGGGCAAATTCTGGGTTTTGAACAATGCGATGTCATACCCTCTCCTAGCCCGAAAGGGGTTTAATCACAGTAGAACTATGATCTATTATTCATTAGAGGGATCAGTGGTACTTAAGGAGTTAGAGGTAACTACAGGGACAAAACGGTAATTTAGCCCAATTGTACTTACGAGCAATTTGTGAAGAGTCATCGAACTGTTGATTGGTTATATCTAATAGCACATAAATATATCTGTAATGCGAAGAGTGCAACTGTATATCTTTAGTGGAGTGCCCAACTGTTAATGGATGGTGGATAATGTAATTAAAGAGTTTAATTACGTACTATTGGAACTTCAAGCTATAGGTTCATAAGGTCCCCTTAGTAACTCAAAAGAATTTAGTTGGGAATAAGTTTTTGGGTTAATTTGAATTGTTCAAATTAATAGGAGGGAATTTAATTATATATGATATAATTAAATTGATTCAATTATATATGATATAATTGACATAATGTATTTGATACATTATAGTTTAATTGGAAGAATAAATATTTGAATGAGATTCAAATAGTTATTAATTTTAATATAAATCTGATTTATATTAAATGTCATAAAATAGAGAAAAACAACTATAGTTTATATTGTATATGATGCAATATTAAAATTATTGGTTATAAAAAGAATATGATAAGTTGGTTATCATATTTATTTATGTTATTTATTATTTTGGATAATTAATTCCTTTTTATCTCTAACCGCCTTAGTGGATGGTTAAGTGGTTTTTGTGACAAATGGAATTAATAAAAATATGATTTTATTTTTCCAATGTTAATAACACTGCACGAAATTACAGAGCCTATATGATAGGAGCTTTGAACTAAACGATTGAAGCAGAAACTATATGATAGTGCTTCTTCTTCAATCGTCCTCCTCCTCCAAACTCTCCAACTCTCTCCTAACTAAAATAGTCAAAGTCCACCACTTCCTAGGTTCTCACTCTGAGAATACCGAGGACTCCAAGTTGTAGTGTCTTCAACCTTTTGGTTCGAGTTTTCTTGAAGAGGGTCTTCAAGTTTGTTGTTTGAGGTTCGTGATAGTTTGAGGGATTTACGCGAAGAATTGTTCTTCAAAGGTATAATCTCTTAACTTTATTTCTTATTTAAAAGCATGATGTAATTAGAATGCATAATCTATATGTTTGCTGTAAATTTGTGTTTTAAATCTAAATATAATTTAGATGATCCACTTCCGCTCATGGATCTCTTTGTAAACGAGTTCCTTCAGTTTGGTCATAGTTGGACTATAATTTATTGTTCATTAGAGGGATCAGTGGTACTTAAGGAGTTAGATGTAACTACAGGGGGAAAACGGTAATTTTGGTCCAAATGTACTTAGAGCAATTTGTGAAGGGTCATCGTACTGTTGACTGGTTATATCCAATAGACACAGAAATATATCTGTAGTGCAAAAATTACAACTTTCGATCTTTAGTGGAGTACCAGATAGTTAACGGATGGTGGATAATTTAATTAAAGGAGTTTAATAAATTATTGACTGTTAGAGCTTCAAGCTACAGGTCCATAAGATCCCTTTGGTAGCTTAACGGGAATAAATGAGAATCAGTTTTTAGATTATTTTGAATTGTTCAAATAATGTGAGGGAATTAGTTATATATGATATAATTATTATAATGTATTTGATACATTATAATACAAAGTATATTTGAGAGGAAATAAATATTTGAATATGATTCAAATGTTAATTATATGAATTGGAGTCATATAATTAAATTTAATATAAATGAGATTTATATTAAATGTCATTGATGAGAGGAATGAAACTATAGGTTATATTGTATATGATACAATATAGAAACTATAGGTTATATATTATATTTGATATAACATATAGTTAATATATATTATATGATAAGGTAGTTATTATGTAAATATATATCAAATAATTTATTAAAATAAATAAATAAAATTATTTAATTTGTTTTAAAATAATTATGGGAGGGAGTTGTAACTCTCTCCCCATTCTTTCTCTCCATCACGTTAGTGGGGCTGAAGAGTGGTTGATTTTCTTCAGTGGGTTAACAGAGATACAAAAACTCTATCTACAGTACGTTTCTGTAAAATCCTTTCCTCATCTCCATTCTTCTCTCTAATTCCCTCTTCCAAAATAGTCAAAGCACACACTCCTCCTAGATTCTCATCCCAGAGAATACCAATATTTCCTTCATGGTGATGCCCAATTGGAGATTGAGGGATTTTCCATTGAAGAACGGTCTTCAAAGGTAAGGGTTTTGAACCCAAATTTATTTTTTCTATATTTCGTTATGGAGTATGTTGTAAATTTTTAAACTAAATGCATATTTTCTATTCATCTCTATTCAGACTCGGGGACTAGCGCATCGTAACCACTCCCGGCCTGAGCAAAGATGATTTATTTTTACCGATTCAAGACTTATACTACACACGTAGTAAAGTGGTAAGATCGGAGTCAATCCACATGGAGACTGTTGAATTAACTTAGACCAATTTATGAATTTCAAATAAATGGGTTTTCGATGGTTCTTGATTTTGTTTATAAAATAAATTAAAAACCAAATAGAGAAGAATAAATAAGAGTTGGTACCGAAAATGGGATTGAATCAAATTAATGAAAAATCTTAGGATTGGTTTGTATGCTTTTTATTTTCTATCATTAGATATTAGTTAATTTCTTCAATTATGTGAACCCCTCAACCTATTAGAATTCTAATAGCCCAATTAGCCAATTTTGATAACAATTTAAATCAGCCCTAATTTAGTTTAAAACGTTTCTTTCTCAGCGACATATAAGTTAAAACTGAAAAATATTAAGTAAAGGTTCAATTATCGAGACACACTACAAGTCGGACAACCACATCTCATGATTTATTTAGGAAGGATTATACTAGGGCATATATGAATTTGGCCAGAAAAAGTCTAGACCCTAAACATGCGGTCCTAATACGTGCAACTTAATCAATCAATTATGCACAGGCTAGAATGATTTTGCAAACAAGAAATTCAATAAATTAATTTGTCAAAAAAATTCATCAAAAGTCTATTATTAATAATTCAAATTCACCCAAAAGGGTTTACAACAATTGAATAAATTAAACTAGTAAACTTCAAGAATTAAGACAGACAAACTATCCCAAGAAAATTATATAACCTCTGAAAGGCATATTTGAATTACAATGATCAAAGGAGAGAGTCAAGGTTGACTATGACAATGATCGATCAACAATTTGGCTTCAATGGCTCCCAAAACTAAACTAAACTCTCACAATTAACTCTATTCGAAAGTATTTAGTAACGATGCGTTAGAAGGTTGCTTGATTTCTTCCCTCTTGAATGCTCAACACCAACGCAATATTTATAAGTTGTGCGCAGCGTCGCAACGCTGGGGAATAGTGTTGCAATACTGTGGCACGCATTGGAGAGCGTTGGGCAAGTGTTGCAACGATGCGTTCAACGCTTGCTTACATCACGCGTTGAACAATTTTTCGTCAACTGTCATAGTGTTGCAACACTTGGAGTGGCGTTACAACACTAAGTGTTCTGCCTTACAACGTTGAGGCTCAAGTGTTGAGATGCATTGCAACACTGGCGATGATTTAATTTCGAAGCATCACGACGCTTGGGGCAACGTTGCAATGCTGCCCTGCACTTGATGCTACTGCCTTCCAGAGTCGAACGAGCGTTGGACTAAGGCTTGTGAAGAGCGTTGTAACGTTGAGTGTTCTATCAGAAACTTGTTACTTGCTACTCGTTTCCTCGATACTCGTTGCTCGTCTTCTCGATGCTTAATGTTTATTTTCTTGGTAGAATTTCACTCGATGGTACTCGACAACCCTTTGCTTAATGGTACTCGTTGATACTCGATGGCTGACCATACTCGATGGCAATTTGGCAATCTCAACTCCTTTGAAGCCTGGATGCTTAAATCAACTCCAAATTGCTTCAACATAACCTCGTTCGGCTCCAAATTGCCAATTCTACCTCATGATTGCTCCATACCTACAAAATAAGAAAATGAACATGTAAAATCCGATAACGAGCCAAAATTAAGCTAGGAATAATAGCTCTTTTTGAGAGCTAACAAACACCCCCAACTTAAGACTTGATCGTCCCAAATGAGATTATAACACTCAGTCATGGAAATTGATAAGACAATCATTCACTCTATTTATCGAATCCTTTCTCTACTCTTAACAGTCTTAAGGGTCACATCACATATCAAAATCAAACAATCACTCAATTGAGACTTGTTATAAAAAATTATTTTTCAATCAAAGCCATGTATGAATGAAACACTAAAACACGAAACTTTTTCGTAAATTGGAAAGTACCCAGAAAATTTCTATCCTACTCTCATTTCATCTTCCCTCTACTCTGGCTCGGTCATCAGCTCAAGACATACTGTTATTGCATATCAAAGAGAAATACTATCTGGGAGTGCCCAAAACTCACGCACATAAAACGTAGAAGGCATCAATTTTACCTAGAGGGCTAGCTTTCACAATCAACCGTCGAGAACCTATCACTCTTTTCTCGCGGGCCCTAACTGGACACGACGAAGGTAGCTCCTTTCACCTCTATCCATGCACACACACACACTATTTTTTTTTTTTTTTTTTTTTTTTGCAGACACACCGATTATGCCTCATTTTTATAAGAATTTTTTTTCACGAGAGAAAGCAACTAGTATAATTCTCTTCTTTTTTTTTTCTCATACACAAGGTTGCTATTTTCTCACTATCTAGTTTTACTCTCAGGCACTAAAAGTTTCTCCCAAACCAATAGGGAGCCTTTTGAGGTGACAATGAAAATTTGAGATGGATAATCCATTTATAAGACTTTAAGGGACTTAAAATAGTAACATTTTCAACCTAGGTTCATTTTACATGGTTCTAATGAAAAAAAAATTATAAAAATGCTCAAAATTGTGAAAATTACTCTTTTCAAGAATAAGCAATCCATTGAGTGCGTCATCAAATTGTCATTGAAAGAAAATGATAAATAAAGCAAAAATATTTAAGCACTCATCATGACAGAAATTTTCAAATTTTCACTCAAAATATTAAATCATCTGAAGCACGTTTCGCCCACCCCCAACTTAAAAGCTATACATTGTCCTCAATGTATATTCATGTTTTAACTCACGCTAAGGATAAAAAGAAAAAGGGGCAAGAGGGAATAGAAAAACTCCCCTGGATTTTTTGCACAAACATGAACATTTGAAATCATTCCTTCAAGAGCCAGAATTTAAATTCCTAAGAAGAAAAGTATGAAGTCAGCCTCTCTTTAATTAAAAATAAAAGAAACAAAACAAAATGAAGAAAGCAAAAGAAATTCAAGCTCCTGGTTGCCTACAGGTAGTGCAACATAGAAGGTGGAGTCAACATAAGTCTTGAGCAAATAACGTTGACTTCTCCTTCATTGAAAATTTTAAGCCGGTGCCCGTTCACTTTAAATTCCTTCCCCGTCTCTGGACTCTCAATCTCCACTGAACCATAAGGAAACAAGTTAATGTTGGATTTTATGTCCTAAAACTCATGGTATGTAAACAATGGAACTTATTTTGAAAATTCAATAAGGTGTTATTGAATAGATGTTTTGCTTAATAGAAATCCAATAAACCTAAAAGTCCCTTGACTATTTGATGAGTACTTGAACTTTATGTGGAGACATAAAGGTAGATCAGGTTCGAGTAAATAGTCAAAGTGATCTATAGTATATGAATGAGGTTGGGTACCTTATTCTGGTAACACTATTGGGTGCGGCCTGCTCTATAATTGTTACAAAGAGTTGTAAAGTGCTACAAACGAAGTGATCCTAATTCATTCATGTTGGGACATGAGGAGTGGGGGTGTCCTTGTGCAAAAGGGTTTGTATAATATCGGACCACAAAATCAGTCGCTCTTACTTTATAACGTTGTTTACTGTTTAAGACTGACTATTTCAAAGCAATGACCTAGGTAACTTGACCTTAATCCTAAGTTAACTATGAACTCCTGTTTATTTGGAATTATCTTTAAATTTGCATAGGTGAGGGTTGGCTCAACAGAGTCGGCTCAATAACCTCCCATTTCAGGGGTAAGACCGGATAGATAGCTGGGGACATAGGGTGCAAGACGGAATTCACTCCCCGCTTTTAGGGATAGTAGAATGGTTGTTTCCTTAAGTGCTTATTCTAGGTCTTGAACAATGGGCCCTGCCCTCTCACTGGCTGAGAGGGACTCGGTTTTGTTGATTGGATCACAAAACAATTGTTCATTAGGGGATCAGTGTGGACTTAAGGAACAAAAGGTAATTTCGGGGGTAAAACATAGATTCGACCCAACCGTTATTACGAACAACCTGTGAAGGGTGAACTTACTAATCATGGTTTTATCGAGTGGACATAATATATCTACAGCGAGGGGAGTTCAACTATGGGCTTTAGTGGAGTGACCCATTACTTATCGAATGGGGGGTTAGTTCAATCTAATGAGTTTAGCCGAATAATCTTGGATCGTTGGAGCCCATGATCTCTAGGTCCATGAGGTCCCCCTACTAGCTCGAAAATGGATTAGCTCTAGAGTAGCGTGATAAGTTAATTTGAAACGTTCAAATTAGAATCAAATGGAATTAGAGAATTAATATTTAAATATGATTTAAATATATGAAGATGGATTTTGTAAAATTAATTTAATATTATATATTAAATTAATTAAAATTATTTAAATTATTTAAATAATTATTTATTAAAGGGCCGAGCTGGATTTGAACCAGCGTAGACATATTGCCAACGAATTTACAGTCCGTCCCCATTAACCGCTCGGGCATCGACCCGGGAAGAATCAATTCCAAGCTTATTGATAATCCATGATCAACTTCCTTTCGTAGTACCCTACCCCCAGGGGAAGTCGAATCCCCGCTGCCTCCTTGAAAGAGAGATGTCCTGAACCATTAGACGATGGGGGCATACTTGCCCGACTCCCATGTCATCATACTATGATCATAGTATGAATAGTTTATTTAAATAATTTTAATTAATTTTATTAGAAAATTAATTTTTAAAATTAATAAATTTTGATTTTAAAAATCAATTATGGTTTTAAAATCAAAATTGGATTTTTGGAAATAGAAAAACACAAAATGGAAAAAAGAGTTTTTCCATCTTCATCTTCAAGTTGCTCACACTAAACCCACTATCTCTTCTTCAAATTACTCCAAGCATGAGCTGCATCTCATGTAACTATTCTTATTGCATGATAGTCCGCAATATATTGAAGAGATTGGAGTGAATTTGAGGCAAGGTAACCGATAGAATTTTAGTTGAAAATTCGGGTGAAGAAGATGTTCTTCCTTTGGGTTGCTACTGTGAGCATTCTCCAAATTCCCTTAATTCCAGCTTATTTTGAGTCCCACAACTCAATCTAGAGCACCAAGAGAATAGTAGGGAAGATCTTGTGGTGATCTGCACAAAGATTTAGAGGATTTTTGCAGCTGAAAATCGAGATTTCAAAGGTTCTTTAAAGGTATGTATTAAAACTCATTGAATTCTGCTATAGCATGTTTTCGTTTCTGCCAAAATTGATTAACTAGAGTGCTTATCGATCCTCGTCATTTCCGCTGCATGTTGGTACAATCCAACAGTTAATAATCTCAAAGAGACCAAGCCATTTAGATTTTAGTTTACCGGGCATAAGTGATAGCCTTAGATTGTAGAGCAACACTTTCTGTCCAACTCAGAATTCCGTCCTCAAAATACCCTTATCATGTATTAATTTTGACTTTTCCTTGTACATTCTTGAGTTCTCGT
Organism: Benincasa hispida; assembly: GCF_027475165.1. Lineage (NCBI taxonomy): Eukaryota > Viridiplantae > Streptophyta > Magnoliopsida > Cucurbitales > Cucurbitaceae > Benincasa > Benincasa hispida. The sequence continues at coordinate 36,250,148 of NC_143481.1, read as the reverse complement.
AGTCTTTCAAGTATAGTTCCTCCAATTCCTGTAGTTCCAATCATTTCTCCTCACCAGCTTAGGCTAAGTTCATATTACATTGCTTAACAGCCCAATATGCTCTATGCTCAATTTCAACTGTAGATGACATGCTTTGCCATAGATAAGTTTAAAGGACGTTGTTCCAATAGGAGTTTTAAATTCAATCATATAGGCCCAAAGATCATCATCAAGGCGTGTGCTCCAATCTTTTCTTGATGGATTGACAGTCTTTTCCAAGATACTTTTGCCGCACAATTAGAGATTTCAGCTTTTCCGTTTGTTTGAGGGTGTGTTTGGTAAATTAAAGCTTGAAACTTGAAAAATAGGTATTAGTGGTACATAAGTAAATAATAAATTATCTTGCTTTAGTTATAATCTCTAAAACAGGCTTATTTCGATTTTTTTTTTTTTTTTGTAATATATAATTTTAAATAATGGTTTAGAATGATATTTTTCGTTTATTGTAAATTAATTTCTAAATATGAAAGGAAATAATTTTATTTTTTAAAAAAAATCAATAAGGCATAAATGAGAATGTATATATATTTATAATTTTGTCCATAGTTTTTGAATGATTTTAGAAAATTGATTGTCCGGGAATCAATTTTCACAAAATCTTTCTCCTTTTTTTTACTCACTAAAATTTGTCTATAATGTTCATATATCTTTTTTTCTCTAATTTTTTTTTTCCCCAGAGTTTTTTCCATGAACTTTTGAAGGGAAACTTTTTTTCTCTCTTCAAAATTATTATTTTACAGTCCCTAATTTTTTTTTCTCTATTAATTTCTCTATTTCTCTCTTCAAGACTCTCGTTTATGAAGACTCAAATTTTGAGGTGTAAAAAAACTAGCTTTACTCTTTGAATTTCAAAATTGTCTCATAAACGTTTTTAAAAATAAGATGTTCACTGTGCATTGTGCGATCACTAGCTTTACTTTTTTGAAGTTTTGAAGCATACATTTTTTTAGGTAATGTGTTTCTTATAAATTTTGTAAGTAATAATTGTTGCTTTCTAAATCGAGATGCAAAGATATTGTACATGAGTTTATTCTGTTTTCTTATTTTCAATTAGTCAAAATGACACTTAATGTTGTCTTTCTTATCTTTTGCAATAAGTTTGTTTTGTTAGAAAATATGCTACATCAGCAACCAAAGAGAAGTCAAGAAAACACATCAACTGAAGAATGTCATATCACTTAGGTGAGTCATGAAGGATTATTCCTTTAGTGCTCCAGATTTATGTTAGGATTGGGTGATAAGAAACAAATATTCTTTCATGTATTGGACCATGTGTCCTCATTTCATTAGTCATTTGGTATCTAATTTTTTAATTCTTTGAATCCCTAAAATAGGGAGCAATGTATAAATTGGGCATGCTGCCCCTTTCCAATGTAAGAAAAAAATACGAAGAGGCAAAGTTGGAAAGCTCTCTGTCTATCATTTAGTAATTTGGTTCCATCGTGTACAACGATTAGCTAAACTATTGAATACACCGTTCATCGTTTAGCGCTAAGCGTCCATCGTGTACAACAAAAAGGTAAACGATAGCCTCTATCATATAGCTCCTGAATCCTGTCGTATACAACGAAAAGGTAAACGATAACTCGTTTTACTATCGTGTAAGTTTCGAGGCTCCATCGTGTAGTACGACGAGGTAAACGATAAGGTTTAATTTCACACCGTTTAGCTACCCAACTCTATTGTGCACAACGAAGAGGTAGACAATACCGTTTCCATCTACTTTATTTTTCTAACTTGTTTTAATCACATTTGGAAAAGGAGGGATTGGACCATATATGGCTTTGTATCATTGTCGGTTTTTAGAAATTTTATGTTTGAACCTTTTACGTAGCTTCTTGATTATGTGACATGGGCCACAAAAGAAGAAAAAAATTTATATTATAGAAGTGAAAGGTGTTAGATGATATAATATTAAAATTGTCTTCACCTATTAGCTGTGTGATTGTCAGTTTGTAGACATTAAAAATATGAAAAACTGAGGTAAACTATCTAAAGTTCATAGGTTGAAAACATCTAAGAGCTAACCCTATTTTTTTTTTATCTTTTTTTAATACATATACTATAGTTTCTTATGGGGTTTTTTTTTTTTTCCTTTCTGTGTAATTCCAAGTTCAAGTTTAAAATCTTTTATTTTATTAGTCATATTTTCATCTCGCTTCCTTTTTTGAAACGTCGCATCTGGTGTCAACTTTCAACTTTCAGATGGACAAAGAAAGTTAAGAGGTATAGTCAGTCACATAGGCCTTGAGGAGGCACTTATCATGCTCTCAAATAGAAAGAAAAGCCCATAAAGTTGGTCAACTATATTGAATGAGCAAGATTATGAGATTTATATTAGTGTGTGATTTTCTATAAAAATATTTTGGTTCTTCTCTCTTTTACAGTTTCCAATTAGCTTCATCAACGAGGTCGAAGTCAAAGGTTGGCTCAAGTCTATCCCAATTTAAATTGGCCTAAAGTCAAATTGATCGGGCCAATTCATTTATTCATTGGATTGGATATGAATGTAACATCATTTTTATAACTGAGTTCATGGATTGTTGGGTCATGTTTGGATCGACTCGTCGGGCCAACTCAATGAACAACATTAGATCAACACAAATATGTATGCATATGTGGTCTTTTTTGTAAAGTGTATCCATTTGATATCTTAAAACGGATTGGCATGTGGTTTATCATGAAAGACATCATGCACTTCGGGGAGGGACGGTGGTAAACCCTTCTCGTGTATTGGACTCTGAGCCATTGCTAAGTCCCTTGCTTTTTAAAGTTACATCGCAAACCATTGGTTCGAGAAGGTGATTTGGGAACAAAAAGACAAAATGAGTGCTCAAGTATCCATAGCTATTCTAGGATTAAGAGCTTTCGCCTGGGAGAAGATTTTAATGCTTTGCGTTTTAAAATAAGTTTATTTTAGTTTCCCATATTCATATCAAGAAAGTAAAATTTTGAATATTCTCTTTTAAATGTTATATCATAGTTTTAGTAACTTAATTTTTTTTGTGTTAAAAACTAATATGAATTTTTAAGACGAAAACACTAAATAAAAATTTATACTAGCAGATTTGATACTTTATGATCAAGAGCTATTCACATTATTGGATGGTGATGATAGTTTATGATACAATCTTGTAGCCCATAACCCTTTGGCTAAATATTAGGCTGCCGCCACCACCCTTGAAGTCGAGAGTGGGGCTCGTCAGATTGACTTTGTTGAATAAATTGAAAAATACTACCATACGTTTAATGAATTATAAAACATATAATTGGTATAAAATTATTTTATAAAAAAATGTCAGAAGCTAAATTTTTGTTAAGCTTTATAAATTTTGACAAAGTTATTGAACGACTAATTTGTGGCAAAAATTGAATAGATTATTGGCATTGCAACGTTTAACTAAATTTAAAGTCTAATTTGATGAAATAGAAAGTCGAGAGTAAAAGTAGATACAATGTGACAAAATTAAAGTTAAAATTGAATTTTTTCCAGAAAGTTATCTAACCTCGTATCATATTCATACATGATTATTTCAATCAAGTGTTGAATGATTCTTTGTTGGTAGGGTTTACATCGATTCAATTTTGGGTCCAACGGAGAATTGAACCAATGTCCGAGTGATTTGGGTTTTGCTTGGTTCGATTCTTACTCGACAAGGGACGAGGCTGTGTTTGTTGTTAAGGGATGGTGTAAATCTAAAAAGTATCAAACAAGAAAGCGAGAGAGAAAAGGAGAGACCTAGAGGTGTTAATAGACATCAGTTGTAGATCTGCAACTTGAAATCCATTTTTCAAACCCTTTTTATAAGCAACAAAACCATTTTCTAGATACCAATGATTGAATAAAATAAAAACAAAGCAAAACTCAAAAGATTACAAAGAGAGAGCCTTAATTGATGAAATTTTGATAGAGAAACATGAAGCCAAGACTAAAAATTTTCCCATAAAGTTCTGTAAATGATCATTTTGTTTCATCTCAAACATTACTCTAACTTGTAATAGTCTTAATAACATTATGACTCCATAAAGAGACTAAAGCTGTGAGCACTGCAAATATCATAAGAGGGGCATTAAATCTCAAAGCTCAAACTATTTTATCAATATTTTCCATAGTTACAAACAATTACACTGTACTTGTTTTTCATAGTTGAGCAGCATCCCTCCCTCTTTGCATTCAACCATTCAATGGCCAACCACAGGCAACGGGTTTCTTCTGCAAGATTTTAATACTTCTGATCTTACAAGATCACATTCCCATCTTCATACATACTCAAATTTATTTTTTACATTCTCAACTGCTCAACCATTTTTAGAAGAAGATTATTTCCTATTCACGCATGACTGTTGCATATCATTGTGCATTCTAGAGATGGTGATATCACATTCCTAATTTGGCTGTCAGAACAGGACAGTCTTTAACTCCTAATACTAATTCATACCACAACAGAGTAAACTTTGGTGGGCCAAGGCATGACGGCTGAACCTATCGTATTTGGAAGTTCAACGTCTTAATGCAACGGGCATACACGAGGGCAAAGAAGACTGTAAAGCCCACTAAAACTGCAGCCACAGGGCCCATAAAATCTGGGCGGTATCCATAATGGTGTTCCATATATGATTTGACTGTTGTGTCTTCTGATCCAGGCACTTTGATAAGAGTCTCTACATCCCTATACTGGGATACAATCAACCCATATACAGTCCATGCCACTGGGCAAATCCAGTAATACCATATCCACCATTTTGGGATTTTCTGAAATTTCAAGAACGCATCAGAATACATGATTGAATTTGATTCTTATTCTTATTGTTTTAAAAAAGTTTAAATTTAGTCCTTAACGTTTTAAAACTTTTCAATTATTCCCTTCCTGTTGGTGGATGTTAAAGTTGGTTGATGATAAGTTTACTTGGCACTTATACTTGCTGAGTAGACAGAAATTTAGAGAAGGAATTTGGCCGCCGAAGAGAGGAAAACTTTGCTTTCTTTAATTGGCCTAATTCCTTCCTTAAATTTCTACCAACCTACAAAATATCATGTCGGTAAGTTTATCCTATGTCAATTTTAACATTAACCAAGGAAAAGATTATGATTGCAAATGTTAAAATGTAAACGGTCAAATCAGTAAAAAATAATAATAATAATAAAAATAGATCAATCAATCAAATATCGAAAACTAAACCATCATATATTTAGGCATAAAAATATACTCACTGGTCTTGGGATGAAGAAGCCAGAGAAGAGACAGAACAGTGTATAGAAAGCTGCTGCACAAATGGAGGCAACTTGGTGGTTTGGTGTGATGGACACTGTCATCATACCGTAATAGGTAAAGTAGAGGAAAGTAAAGAAGTTGACAAAGAAGAACCAGAAGAATTTTGCAGCTGTCCACTGAAAGTCGACCATTGCATACACAATGAGAGTATAGTAAGCCGTCTGGAAGAACACATATGGTATTTCAATTATGACCTGCATTGAAAAAACATTGAGAGTTTTGTAGTCATCACTTGTTTGTTCTGAGAAAATGAATTTCAAGTTATATATATATATTGGAAGCCATCAGCTTACCTGAGCAAGGGCATATGGTAAAGCTGAATACATCCCCGCAGCTCTCTCTCGATAAAATACGGTTCTTTCTGTAGCAACTACTGGCTGTACAGTAGAGCAGTTGTTCACCCCAATAAACAAGACAGAAGAATACATTGCTCCAATGATTGTGTTTAGATCCCTTACGCTATCCCTAAGCCAAGTTTAGATGAAGAAATGTTAGTACTATGAATAGGAAAGCATGGTTCTAATAATTGGTTTATGGAAACACATACATCTTGGAGCTAACTTTCCAGAAAATAGTTCCCAACATGAAGGCAGCAGCTAAAGTGAAAAGAAACCTAACAAGGTTGTAATCGGGACTTCTCCAGTAGGTCCATGACTGCTTCCAAAGGCAAGATTTGAACTGCCCCCACATGGATTGGGAGTATTGATTGGTAAAATAAAGGTCTACCGATCCTGGTGGTGGAGTGCTTAACTCTTTTACTAAAGTCTGGTTTCGCCTATTTATTAGCCATTATCCATATCTAATCAGCTCAAACATATAACTTTTAATCTCTTAAAACAAATATATTACTACAATTCATAATTTGCATCTTCACTCACTGATATAAGGATGATGCTCTGTAATGGTCAGCAAAGTCCATTTTAAGCTGAACTTCAGTTGCTACTGAGCTTACCTCCAGCATCCAAGTAGCCGGATTATACTTTTCTTTAATTTTTGGCACTCCCGGAATAGCCTGAGGATGATTTAGTCCAAAATAAGTCGATTGATTCTCTGTTTTGGTAAAAACATTAAGGATTAATACTCCAAGCATTACCTCAAAATATTTAACTAGCTTCTGAGAATTGTGACCCAGAGGTCCTGAATAGATCACTTGTCCTCCCCTTTTCATTAAAAGCAGCTGGGCCAAAATCGCTCATTTCAGTGTAACAAAACAGACAGAGACAAGGTAGCAAGAGAAGGAGATGAAGTTACCTCATCAAAGGCTTCAAATATATCAATGCTAGGTTGGTGAATTGTACATACAACAGTTCTACCGGTATCCACCGTATTTCTAACAGTTCTCATCACAATTGCAGCTGCTCTTGCATCAAGACCTGAAGTTGGTTCATCCATAAAAATGATTGATGGATTAGCAACAAGCTCCACCGCAATTGTCAACCTCTTTCTCTGCTCTGTAGACAACCCTGTTATGCCAGGCAACCCTACTATGGCATCACTAAGATTCTTGAGTTCCACCAGTTCCATCACTTCATCCACAAACGCCTGGAAAATCAGTCAGAAAGAAGCACTAAACTTTAGCGTACTTGGGGTTGCATATTGTTCACAAGAGATAGCATAAACTGATGCTCTCACCATCTTCTCTCTTATGCTAACTTCTTTAGGGAGCCTAAGGAAAGCAGAGTAAATCAAGGATTCCCGAAAGGTAACTTGAGGAGAGTGAATATCATTTTGCTCACAATATCCAGAAATTCTTGCAAAGGTTTCTTGTTTCTTGGGAAATCCTGAAATTTTTATATCACCTTCTATATAACCGCCTGTTTTCCTCCCAGCTAAAACATCCATCAGAGTTGTCTTTCCAGCCCCACTAACACCCATCAGTGCAGTGAGGACACCGGGCCTAAAAGCACCAGTTACATCACGAAGTAGTTGGAGTCTATTGTCTTTGACCCCTTGGTTCTTCATTTCCTGTTATAATTGTGAATTTTACTTCAAATGTCAGTTGACCAACAAAATGATAAATTTCACCTTGGAAGAATTACAGAAAAGTTGAGACCAAAATTTACTCACAGAGGGCATGTCCACGTAGTAATTTACACTATCAAAGGACATTGCAAGAGGAGTAAATGGAAGAACCATTCCTCTCTTTGTATTGATACCACTGCTAAGAGGGGAATCCCCACAACGTCCACTATCAGCAGATCTGCTGCTCATTCGCCAAATAGTCATTTCTCCTGGGTAAATTTTTTAAAAAAAGTGAGTTGAATGTGCATGAAAAACATTACGTTTATTCTTTTTCCACTTCATACTTGTATTGTTCCCATCAGAAGAAGATAATGATCTAGTCATTGAATTTGTTTTTGACTCTGCTTGTCTTGGAGTTGGTTCTTCAACATCTTGCTCAAAGTCCAACTCTTCTGTTGATTCTCCTGATACTATTGCTTGTGGCCTTCCAAAAGCTGTCACGTTGATTTAATTGAATTAAATTTCTGTACATCAAATAAAAACTAAAAAGCTTTAAACACTTTGAAAGAAATGCTTCCAAGTCTTACGATTTAAGTACATAAGTGCAAGCGTAAAAAGGACATTGAAGAGGATTGTTAATCCCAGAAGAGCTCCAGCTCCAATCCAAAACCAATTTCTATCTTGGAAAATATCAAAGTTCTTAAGCACAGCCAAACCTAACGGGGTTTCATTATCTGAAGCCTGCAAAATGCATAAGTTTTTCAGATCCTAGTCATATGCAAAACTAGATTTATTTATCTCAGTAACATGGTAAATCAAAATAAACACTGAACTCAAAAGGTTGAAATTAACGCAATGCCAAACAAGTGACAGCTAATATTAAGCCATAAAGAAATAATATTACCAGAATTCAAACACAGTGCCTTCTATTTAATTCCCATATCAAAACACTAATAGACTCAAAAGCTTCAACTAATAGCCGTTTATTTATATTCTTCAACATAACAAACTAGCTTGAAGATGTTGTCTAAAGAGTGACATACCAGCCTGTTCATCCACCTCGGAGCAAACATTTCATTTACACTGATGGCATTGTAGCAATAAGTCATTGGTGAAATCCAGTAGCCCCAAATCCACCACTTGGGAATTTCACCTATTGCAGTACGCACCTCTCAGGCATTAGCTCATACTTAGACTTTCTTTAGTTACATTAAAAGCATAAAACGGTTTACTGTTTACGTTTCTCTATATTATCAATTAGGCGAATAACAAATTCACCTTTAGGAAGAGTGAAACCACCAAGCATGAACACAATTAAGAGAGTGAGAGATCCTCCAGTATTGGCAATTATCATGGTCCTGCAGCAACCAGCAATGAACCTAAAGAGCCCAGAAGCCATTTGTTGGATTAGAAACACCAACAAGAATTGCTTGAAAAACCTGCAGTTCAAGAGCCAATATATTACTACATATTTACCAACAGAGAGAGAGAGAAAAAAGAAGGATGCTATTGGAGCCGATTTTCTCTTACTTTTAGTGGGGTGAAGCCAACTAGTACTCGAAATAGAAAAGGTCCAGATTCGATTGATATGATCTTGTGTTTTGATTTGCACCTTAAAATCTTCAAAACTTCTTGGATCAACATGATTCTTAGCGTTCTAATGTTCATACGTCAATTATCTTTGGTTTTTAGAAATGAAACCGTACTTTTAATAACAATCATTTCTTGTTTCTATATAATAACCATTTCAATCCAAATCTTAGAAAAAAATTGGCGTAAAGAAACCACATTAATGTTTTAAAAAATGGATAAATTAAACAAAATACCTTGAATTGGATGTTTCAATTATGCCTTGAAAAGTTCCATTTTTAACCTTCAACTTTAAAGTTTATAACAAAACATTACCCCTCGAGAGTTTTTCTCATTAAACGATTGATATGACTACTAATGCCTAAAAACTAGAATGCATGCCTAACATCATTTATAACAACATCATTCACGTAAATTAAATTGACATAGTAAGAATGATCCTAACTTTCGTAATTGCAAGTATATTATACATGCATTCAAATTTTAAGAGATTATCTACCATATCAAATTTCATCATTTATTTTAATAAAAAAATATATTTTCTTTTTTAAATAATTTTAATGTTCTAACTGTATGTATCTATGTATGAATGTATAAACACTTTGAGTGGAGCATACCTGGAAGCTTCGGGTGCAAATCCAATGGTGTAATAAGTCATAACCATCCAGACAATAGATTCAAGGGCAGACAAAGGAAGACGAAGAAGAACAGTAGGGAGTGTGAAAGTCCAAGGCGGGTGAAAAAGAAGGTCCCTCTGCTTGAAGAACACCGGCAATCTCGCAATGGTCAAAGCCAGCTCCGCATACCCATTGAACATATTCACGATCATAGTAAAAATCAAAGCCCCAATATAAATAGCACCGTCGTCTTCGTTCCGGTGATGCATTTTGGTCCTCAAGAACACAGTGGACGAGACGAACCCTATCATGATCAGCTGAACCATCTTGAAGATATGGACGAAGGAATTTCGCTTTATGAGAAGCCATTCTTTGTCGGTACAGGCCTTGAGAAGGTCCAATTTGGAGACAGAGTACTTGTCGTACACCAGAGCGGCTCTGTGAACTAACGACTTGTCGTACGGGATTGAAAGCTCGTTCCTGAGCTTCTTCCCCACATGGAATTGCTTGAATCGCGTAGCGAATTCTGAAACTGTTGTGAATCGGTAGTCTTCGCTTTTGTTGGCCCAGTATTGCCTTTGGTCCTTCTTCGACGTTACCTGTTCGTCATCGTTCCCTCGTCACAATACTTCACAAATTTTCTAACTCTTTTTCCTTTTTTTTTTTTAAGTACAACAAATGCTGGCAGAGGATCCAACCTCATATCTTTGTTTTCCATTATTTTAAATTCTCTCAAATCCAAAAAAAAAAATGATTTTAAATTCATTATTTCATTTGAAATTAAAAATATTTGAAATGAATCTATTTAAAAATTTGTATTTTGATGATGACCAAAAAAAAAAGTTGAGATTTTATTAATTTAGACTTTTAACTTCGATTCATTAATTGAAGGTTAGAATATGACAAAGTTAAATTAGTAATTTATTTCTAAATCCTATGAAATACTATCATTTAGTCATAAAAGTTTTTAAGTAAAAATAGGATTTGAAACCACTACAAATTCTAAAATCATTCTCTTTCTTACATAACGGAATTCATTTGAAATCTATTATAATTTAAAATCCCTCATAAATCATAAGATAGACCATTAGAGAACAAAGTCATGTCAAAAATTCCAAACAGACCACTAGAGAACAAAGTCATGTCAAAGATTCCAAACAGACCACTAGAGAATAAAGTCATGTCAATTACCATTAAATTAAACTTATTTTGACCTCATTTTTCTTTTACTTTTCATAATTACGTTTTTTTTTTTAATTAACAAGTGGGTGAAAATTGAAAAACGTCTAACATGAGATCTATAGTATAAACTTTATGTATGCTAGTTGCATGCTCATTTTTTGGTAGCTAATAAAAGATATTCCTAAGTTGTTCTTTTAAAAGTGCAATATTTTTTTGGACTTTCATAAACATTTCAAAGTTACTTAGGGTTTATTTAGATGATATTGTCTTGTGGGCATATATATTAAATATTTGATATTTAAATATATGATACAATAAATATTGTGTTTAGATATACAAGATAGTCACCAACTAAAATATCTCATGCAAAAAAAAAAAAGAGAAAAAAAAATCACATTCTAGAAAATTAAAATTTCTCAAGCAAAGAACATAACCTTTTTATCTCTAACAATTATTATCGATGTTTTAAAATTTTAAAACTTGTGAAACACAATTATCCATTAAAATTTTAAAACTCATGAAACACATGCATTGATCATTTTTCTCTATGTGAAAACACATACACAAATTGCACGAAACAAACATGGTCTTAGAATGTTGTAAAAAAAATCAACATGGTACTGAATATACCGCTTGTCTATACAAAAAGAACGACATTTATTCTCATCAATTCTTTATTCAAAACTCTAATAATTTTTTCTATTCTAAAGACAATTATGAAACTTTCATAAATGTCAAGGATACCAATGCAACTTTTGAAGAATAAAGGTATTTTAAATCAAATGGCGAAGTTTAGAGGTATATCTATAATCATGCTATTAAATGTTAGTATCATGTCAACATTTTTATCAATATTTTCACATTTTTCATGAATTCGACATTGTCACAAGGAGTGAATCGATAATAACATTAATTATATCGTAAAATAAATCCATAAACATAATAAAAAAAATAAACAACAAAATATTACTAATGTAAATACAAAATAAAATAAAAATTTAAACTGATTTAAAAAAACACGTAAAATATTTATTTATTAATTTAAACATTTATAAATTTATAAATATTTATTAAATTAAAGTATAAACTGCAAGGAGGGCGGGGGGACACGATATGATATTGGGCTTGGGGATTATAATAATGGGCCTTGGTAGTCGGCCCAATAGCACACAAAAGAAAGCATAATGAAGGTGGGGGATTTTTCTCTCACCTCTTGTAAGAAATCGGCGGTTCCCTTTCTGTCTGGACACTGAAATCCACATGATCGAAAGAATTCAAGTACGTGTTCTCGTGGGCCCTCATACACGATTTGACCGTCCGATAAAAGAATGATGTCATCAAAAAGATCGAACGTCTCAGGGGCTGGCTGGAGTAAGGACATGACCACCGTAGCATCCGTGAGATGTACAATCTGTTGTAGACACTTCACTATTTGATACGTGGTTGAGCTATCTAAACCCGTTGATATTTCATCCATAAATAATGTTTTTGTAGGACCCACGATCATCTCCCCTATATACATACACACATAGAAAGAGAAATATTAGAAAATATAATCTCGAGTTGCATACATCTTTTCGATACCTACCCAATATTTGCTATATGATAAATTTCTGTTTTTTTCAAAAAAAAAAAAAGAAGAACTTTTTTACTATGTAATATGTAATTAAAAAGGATGTATAACCGTGCGTGTAATCAAGTATTACTTAATAATTAACAACAAACTAATAAAATAGACTAAAATAAAAAATCCTAAAAATAAAATTATTTTAGTTCCTGTCATTTATAAACAAAACCATACACACATATATTAAAATGTAGACTAGTAGAATAATAAAATATAAAATATTTAGATGCATTTTAAGTATAGTCCGTCAATATATTGAGAATTAAGAGAATAATCAATTGACCTGTGGTTACTCGTTTCTTTTGACCTCCAGATATGCCACGTTGCAGCTCATCTCCAACAATAATGTCTTTACAAATATCAAGTCCTAATATCTATAATTGGCACATAAAACATAAGAAATCAACCAACCAAAAAAAAAAAAAAGTTAAACCTTACTAAATAAAACCCCATAGTACTTAAATAATTGCTCGTATGGGAAACCCAAGTTGTATACTCAATTATTAGTTCGGACCTTAAACTCGAATAAATGTTACAATTTTAACTTTAAATTTTTAAAAAGTTACGATTTAACTGTATAATTAGTTTTTATTCTAAGATTCCGTTTGAGATTGCCGTAGCTTTTAAAATAATTGTTAGTAGCTATGGTTTTAAAAGAATTAACTGTAAAATGAAGATAGTGTTCGGTAAATTTTAATTTAAATTAGAAGAAACTAGTTATGGTGCTTGGTAAATTAATACTAAATGTATGTAATTTAGTTTATATAAATCAAACTAGGGTTATTATTTCAATTATTTCTGTCTAGATAATTAATTTATATTTTTTTTAAATGTCTATGATTTAAATTTACAACTAATTTTACTTAATCTAAATAATTTGATAAGAGTTTTAAAAAATATTTTTTTGGGGAAAATATTTAAAAAAACAATTCTTATAAAAAAAAATTAATTAACATTCAAAATATATATATAACAAAATACATCCATATAAAAGGATATTATTATAATATATTTAGTTAAATGGTTAAGAAGTTAGCAAATTTTTATGAAAGCTAAATCTAAAAACTAGTATCCATCCGCTTTTACACATTAGTTAAAATTAGAAAGTGAATTTGTTAGATTAATAAATAATTCATTTTTCCAAACAAGCTAGGTAGTTAAGATTTTTCTATAATCACGTTTTATGATTACAAATGCAATTCCAAACACAGCATAAATAGAATAGTATAAAAGAAAATCTCTTATGTATTTAATGAATTATAGAATATTTATACATAATGAAATTGATAATATCATAGAGAAAAAAAAAACTTATTCGTTGAAATTCATACATTTTGAATTGTCTTTAGTGGTTAAAATGTGTGTTGCTCAAATTTGTTTTTTGAAAAAAAAAAAAAAAAACTCTATTTTTATTTAAATTAATGAGTCTAGGAAAAATTCAACATTACTTTGTTTTGTTTTTCTTTTTATTACTAAAATTAGTAGGCGAATTAGCTAAAATTTGAACCAATGATTAAAATTGCACCACTTATGTATGTATAGGGTCAAAACTAATTAGCAAATTTAGAGTCGAAATTAATGTTTAGTATTATTATTATAAAACTTTACACCAAAAAATTGTCCAAAAAAAAGGAAAAAATTACTCTGGATTGGAGGAATTTTTATTCACACAAGTGTTATTGAATAAAATAGGCCTAGACAAATTAGGAAGGTATACAAATTTTGACTTAGCAGTATCGGATAAAAGTGCTTATTTTTATCCACACGAATAATATTGAACAAAGTGCTTTGAAGCAATTTTAGAACTTTCTGATATAAGGTTCAAATATTTTTAAATATTTTTTATATTTAAAAAGACCTAGGAATAATAGCTCATAAAAAAAGGTAAATTTTGTAGGCATAAAATATTTAATCCACTTACTTTGAGTGTGTAATCAGTAATCAAACTGCTTTCAACTCCTTCCATTGCTGTAGCCTAAAAACCAATCATAATATAATTTCCAATTCAGGATTAAGAATATCTTTAATAAATTTTATGCTATAATTTTCAATTAAGGAAGAATATTATCTTTGATAATCTAATGCTATAAATGTCCCACTAAGGATTAAGAAGAAGAAGGGTAATTGTTTTAAAAGATAAAACCGTAGAAATATTTTTAAATTTAACAAAATGTATCTGTCTATCAAATGTCTATTAGTATCTATCATTTATAGACAATGACATTTTATTATATTTGTAAATTAGTTTGCTCATTTTCTTATATTTGAAAATAGTTAAAAGAAGAATATCAAAAGGAAATAACAATAATAACCTTCATGAACAGGTCGACTTCAGCCTCGGGGAAAATTCCAGCTTGTTTCTCCCTTCTTGCAAGCTCACTCAGTAGATCTAAAGCAAATCAACATGTAATTCTAATTAATGCATGATGGGTTTTTTTTTTTCCAAAGGATAATTATAATTTTACTTACCCTTGAAAAAGGTTTAGGTTATGAATTTAGTTGATAGATTTTGAAGTTTGTGTTTCATAGATTCTTGAATTTTTAATTTTAAATCTAATATGTTTTAAAATATATAAAAATCAACAATATAGCTTTTTGATGTTTTTGTGACTTTCAAGATTTTTGAACTTTCGATTCTGGAGCTAATGAATTTGTGACTTAAATGTTGAATAAGGTAATAGCCTATCAAATACAAAATTAAAAATATAAAAATATATTGGACATCTTTTAAGGTTTAAGAACAAAAAAACATATAAATCAAAATTTTAGGACCCAACTTGTAACTTTAAATTAGTCTACTCAAGTATAATAAGTCGTGTGTAGTTTTCATTTAAGACAATGAAAAGACAAATGTACGTTTTGCTAATTATTTATTGGTTTAAATTTCATTTTAATACTAAATTTTTAAGTATGTTTCATTTGATCCCTAAAATTTTTAAATATTCATCTTGGTTTAAATTTTTTTTAAATAATTATTTTAATATTTGAACTCCTCATATTTATTTTTATATCGACAAATTAATAATATAACAATAACAAATTACATTTTTTTAAAGTTCAAGACTAAAATAAATATTATGAAAATGGATGAATCACAATAGTTATATTTTTAAAAAAAAAATAATGGACCAAAATAATTATTTTATTATAATTTAAAAACTATAATAAAAAAAAATTATTGACTAAAATAAGATTTTAACCAATATTAAAATGTTACCATATCGGGTGCCAACTCCTTGACATCGTGCTGAGAAATCGAGGGTCTCTTTCACTGTCATTTCTCTAACATGGATGTCATTTTGGCTGATATATGCAGATGTCTTTTGTGGCACAAATTCATTCAACTTATTTCCATTATACGTAATTTCTCCTTTAACCTGTTCGCTTAGATGAAAAAAAAATCACGATTTTAAAAAATACCGCAAATTGAAACTAATGGGAGACTACTTTAAATATATACTATCGAGCAGGAAGTCAAAAATTCAAATCTTCCAATCTCATGTATTGTTTAACAAAAAAAAAAAATTATTATGAAAATTTATCTTTTGCTAATGAAAATATATTTTTTTCATTAATGAAATTACGAACTTTTAACCTCTTAGTCAAAACATGGCCTACTAATGATATATATGTTATCATTTTTATATAAAATGTATATATGCAATTTAATAAAACTTTAGGAATGAAGCTCAAAATTTTCAAAGTTATTTGAGAGAGAAATTATTTCAAAGTGAAAACAAATGGATATTGGTTGGGGAAGAAATAGAAACCTTTAAATTTGGGTCCAACTTTCCCGCCAGCGCCAAAAGTAAGGTCGTTTTGCCTGATGATGGGGGACCCAGCAGCAAAGTCATCCTACGTTTTTTCAACACAATATTATTTTTCCAATTCCATTAATTTGATTTTTTTTAAAAAAAAATTACAACTCTTGACTTTTGTCTTATTTAAGACCCTATTTAGTACTCTTTTAAATTTTCCTAATTTGATCTTTATTTTTCTTTATCTAAAATAAACATAGTTTTTTTAAAGCTTGATAGTTAGTTATTTAAACTAACACTAAACTAAACTTTTTGATTTAATAGAATTTGATAGTTGAATTATATCCCTAAGTTTAGAGATGAGTGTAAAATATTTTCAATATGTCCCAAATTTTTTTAACTATTAAATCATAGACTGACACAAAAATTTAAGTTAATGGGTGATATAAATTTAATTGTATATCATCTAAAATGATAGTATACTAATTACTAATATAGACTAGGTGAATGAAATATTAAGTAATAGAATCATCAAAAACATTTTAAAGTTCGCTAATTCACCAATAATAAATATTTTAAAAATTTAGGAATAAAACTAAATGATATTAAAATGTAACCATTCTAAAAAAAACGAAGTTTAAACCAAAGTCTTATATAAAAATAAAGTTAACTTAGGAGTTTAATTAAAAAACTTTAAAGGTATGTAACAAGTCTCTATATTTTCAAATTTAAGTCTGTTATGTCAAATAAAGTCTTTAAACTTTTAATTTTATTTTTGATACATCTTTAAATTTTAAATTTTTGCAACAAATAAGTCGTTTGCTTATTTAATATTAAAATTCATAGACTTACAAAATATTAATTGAAAGCTTAAAGAGTTTTTTTTTTCCATTTTTTTTTTAAGAATCAGAAGTATTTGGCAAACACAAGAAACTAACATCCCGATACTTCCCTCTTGGCCCAACAAGCTGGGTAAGCCATAAAGGGAAAAGAATAAGTCCAAACCTCAGATAGTAAAACATTAACAGCATGGACAACCAGATTATGAGCCACCTTATTACATGATGTAGGTGCGAAACCGAGACAAAAAATTTTAAACCTAACCATCAAATTGTAAATCTGCATAAATGACTGAAAGCTTAGAGAATTGGTAAACGTAAATTCAAATTTATGTGTAATAGATCTGTTTATTTATTTTTTAATTGAATGTGTTAAGGATCGAATGAGTAATAAATACTTGATAAAATATCAAATTTGACCTTGAACTTGTATAATTGTTACAATTTTAACCCTTAACCTTACAAAATGTAGTAATTTAAACTCTAGTAAATCCATGCTTGTAGTATTGTTAAAAAAAATTGCTCTTGCCTTGAATGGACTATAAAATATATGTACAACATGAACATGATAAAATGATATTTTTAAGTTGGTTTTAAAGTTTTCTATTATACTATTTTTTAAGATAAAAACAACATAGAAATAATCTTTTGTTTTTTTTTAAGCATTAAACTTTGGTTGAAGTTTATGAATTTTGGAAATGTTATTCAATGGTTATTTTGTGTATTTACGTACATTGTGTCAAACTTTATTTCATTAAAATTATTGAGTTTACATATATTTTTTTACTAAAAAGATTTTTAAGACTTAAGGAATTGATGGGTAGAAATTGAGGAAAATACTTTAGTGCTTTTCGAGTTCCATCCAAATATTCAATCATAAGTCGATTTTATTATTATTATTATTTTTCTTTGGCGACTAGTGTAGCTTAGACCGCCACAAAAAATTACCAGATTATGAAATTAAAGAATGGAGCTAATGGAAGAATACCGAGAAGCTTTAACGATTCCAGAGACGTCCTTGAGAATTGTGAGTTTAATTGTCTTCGCTAATTTGATTCCAACCAAACTCAGAGCCGATTCAATCAAATTCCGAGTCGCATTCGCAAGACTTGGAAGAGCTCTGTTTCCGATTTGACAATCCGCCTCCACCGTCAAATTCTCATATCTCACTTCAACAGTCGGCAGCGTAATTCCGACTCTGCAAAATCAAATTTCAGATCAATAATCAACAAATCAAACAAAATGCATCTCTCAATTGCTTTACGGTTTACCTATCGATTCTATCTCTAAGCTTCCTCAAGAACTTCTCATTATCTTCCTCAGCGACCTTGAAGATCCTCTCGATGAACGCCCGCCGATCGTCCATGTCCAGATTCCGAACGTCTACCTGTTTGTGTAGAATCGGCTGCGTTTGGCTGCTTCCGATGTCGCTGGATTCGGTGAAAGATTTGAAGATGCTGGTTCGTAATCGGTCGTAGGTCGGAAGTTTCTCTATCGCCGCCCATCGCAGAGCTTCTTCGTCTTCTTCGGCATGGCTGAGACTTCTCGAATTTCGGCCGCCGGAAAACACGAACTCGATGCTCCGGCCACTCCTCTGGTTGCGGCTTCCCATTTTCCCCTTCTCTAGTTCTTCCATTTTTTTCAGTCTCTCTTCTCTTCTTTCTCCACTCTGTAATCTGATGATTTGTCTAATTGTTTGTAACTAACTCCCTAATCCCTATATTTATAGGGTTTCTTGCCGGTGTCTTAGCTATAAAGTCAGATATATTAATGGTAGAAATTAATAGAAGTCTCATCCATCAATTTTTTTTTTTTTACTTTGATAAATAATTTGATATTTTTTAATTTGTCTTGATTAAAATTATTATTTTTTATTGATTATCTATCTATCTTTCCACCCATCCATATATATATATTATATGGGTTCCAATTTAAAAAATATTAAGTATAATTTTAAAGTTTGAGTTTTGTTTTTATTTAGTTCATAAATTTTAAGTTTTACTCTTTTAACATGGATTCTTTTATCGATTTTGCGGTCATTAACACATATTGATGTTAGTTGAGATATGATCTCATTGACGTTTTGATAGTCATTTTAGTTCTTATTTATAAAATTATCATACAACGAGTACACACAACACCAATATACCATTGATATATTACTGATACAATTTATCTATTAATATATCATTGATATGTTTTATATTGAATATAACAATGACATAGATACATTATTGATATAATAAAATATTGACACAACGATGTTATATTTAAAATAAAAATTGAATGAGTGCTGATATACTACTAATGCTCTAATATTTTATATTTGAAATTGCATTTTGAACGTGTATTGATATATTATTGATAAATTATTATATAAAAATATTAATATGTTACTTATATATTATTGATATACTTCATTATATATTATTGATATCATATACCATTCATATATTTATCATTCATGTACTTTATATTAATATATCAATGTACATACATTATTGTATTACATACTACACTTCACTATTAATGCAACCGTTGAAATTCTCTCAATTGAATTAACCAATATCTCATAGAGTTAATTAAGAAGAAGAACAAATGACATAAAATCTCCCAAAAAGAAGTAATTGAAGATCACCTTGGATAAAGTGTCGATAATAAAACGTGGTTTAATGAAGGCACATATATTATGAATTAAATTCCACGAAGAAAGTAAAACTCTAAATTACTTCAATGGAGAATGCAAAATTCCCAACCTTCCACAAAGAAGACAAAACTCTCTTTTAAATATAATTAAAAGAGCTCACATATCTATAAAAAGAGTGTTACATATTTATCTGGTATGGTCTCTTGAGATTTGACATTTACATATATCGGAGTTAAAGGACTCTACACGAACGACTGTGTTGACAAAGGAGAAGCTGAGATCATGAAAAAGTCGAAGAAGATAGAAAAGACAACATTAGGATAAAGAATAAAAAAGACGATAGTGAATCATATATTAGGGATTTTATTTTCTCTATTTTTTTAAAATACTAAAATATAGAAATTAAAATAAGTGAGAAGACTATATTATAGTTCACCACAATCGAACAAAAATGAATAATAACATAAATAATCTAACAATATAAGAAGTAACCAAACGGATAAGCATACCAATGAAACCAAACTATAAAAGAACAATAAATAATAATAATAATAATAATAATAATAATGATGATGATGATGATGATGATAATAATAAAGATCAAAAACAAAATTAACAAAAAGAAAATAGCAAAATCTATTATTAAAAGGATTTTCTTTTTCAAATATAAGAAAATGAATCAAAATATTTATAAATGATAGCAAAATATTACCGTCTATGATCATAACGGAGTCTTCCCAATTATGTTTAATAATTGTGGCTAATACATTATTCTAACTTATGTAATCTTCTAATCATAATTAATGGCAATATACTACCAAAATAATATTTTGAAAGAAATAAATAATTTAAATTAAGTCCATGAATAACAATAAATGCATGAACACATGTTGATGTATACATTTAGTATGTGGACAATATATAACTTGGTAGATCAGTTGTAGAACTATTAAGTTAAGTATATTAATTGATAAACATACAAAATATAAAGTATATCAAATATACTAGCACTTTGATTGATACACCATCAAAGATAAAATTAAAATAATAGAATAACGAAACTTAGGTTTTTTTTTTTTTTTTTTCTTTTCTTTTCTTTTCTCTTTTGCTATATACACAAATCTAAAAAATACTACATGAAAAAGACGATCTCCCGACACTAAAAACCACCGTCGGAAGTATGATTATCGGAAGATATAATATCTTTGAAGGTCGTACAACAATCTTCGGGAGTTATAAACAACTCCCGATGAAACTAACCCAACGTCGGGAGTTTTGGTGCAATATGACCTACCTCCTGACGGGTTAATAATTCCCAACGGCTCTTCCTCGTCGTGGGGAGATAACCGTGGGAATTGAGTTTGAATATGATAACTCCCGACGCTAATTTTATGTCGTCGAGAGATACGTTTCATGAGACATCGAGTTTGAAGATAAGCATCTCCCGACGCGGACAATTAAATAAAGCCATCAGGATTATGCATATCTCCCGACGAGTAATTGTAAGCGTTGGGAGTTAGTACTAACTCTCGACGGTTACATAATACCCGTCGGGAGTTATTAACCCTAATATCATATCGAAAATCAATCATATTTGAAATCGCTTTCTTTATTTCCGAAACCCCTTTTCTTCTTCTGCCCCTTCCCTCTATTTGAACGTCGCTCCCCTCAAAATGTCGATCAACGTTGGGCCGTCGAACGTCGTGTCGCCGTCAATCAGTGTGTAATCTCTCTCTCTTTCATGGTTGTGTTTAAGGTATTTTGATGGTGAAATAAGAGTTTATTTAGAGATTTTGATGGTGAAATCAGAGTTTATTTATTCTCTTTTCATGGTTGTGTTCGATGGATTCTGTTTAGGATAATTTGATGAAGAGTATAAAGAATTAATTGAAGAGTGGCAATGAGAAATGGAAATCTATAGAGGAAGACAGTGGCCAAAAATAGGCTTTTGGTTGTGAAAATGAGAGAATTTTGCGCACATGATTGGCCTCTCAAGTAGTTAGCTGATCCACTTTTTTAAGGCAGTCCCTCATGGCTTTTCTTATCTTGTAGATTTATTCTTTTTGTTTTATTTCCTTTTGTGAAAATTTTTAAAATTTAAAAGATTTTTTTCTTATTTGATAAACATTTATGTTTGGAATCATGTCGTTTTTCAAACTTTAAAATATATTAATTTTGAAGCAAACACAAATGAAACACTCGTCTTTTACTTAATCTGTTTCATTTGTGTTTTTTTCTCTGTTCTTCTCTCTATTTTGAATCTGTTCTTGAATCTTTGAGTGTTGTTCACCATTATTAAAACTAATCATGAATGCTTAAATCTTAATTTCATTTATTGTAGTTATGATAATGAATCATTGGCTATCCTGGAGTGTATGTTTGGAGGAAAGTTTACATCTACTTTATTATTTGTGCTTTGGTTGTTGTTACTGTAGTTGAACCACTGTTGTTGAACCTCTCTCAATTTAGCTCTTTATGTAGTCATGTTCTTTGGAATGATTTGGCTATCTAGTCGTTGATGTTATTAAAGGTTCTTTCTTGCTCACCCTTTTGCTTGGAAGCAACAAGTACCTTTGTCGAAGATTTATATCTTTCCCGACGATTTAATTTTAGGTGGTGACTTTGAGATCATTTGTTGGTCATGGGAGAGATCTATATAACTTAGACCATTTAAAATCAAGGAGAAAATCGACACGTCAATTTAACTCTTGTTAACTTCCCTCTTAGATTATGAGTTTCTCTTTGGACTTTGTTGACATGACCTTTTTTGTGTTCACTCACTATGTCTTATAATTCTTCTTATATTTAATCTTGATATATATAATAATGTCCCCTAATTAATGTAATTGTAGGTAAACTATTGTTTTGGAGATGTTGGAGATGTTGTTAGAGATGTCATCAAACTTTCTTCTATGTACTCGTCAAGACATTTGTTTTGTAGATCATCTTTGCTAACTTTTCTCTTTTTTCGTGTAATAAAAAATACTATCAACTTTTGTTTGTTTATTTGCTTTATGTAAATATGTTTGTTTTGCTTAATAATGTTCTAAATATTAAGTTACATATATTTGTTTTGCTTAATAATGTTCTAATTATTAGGTTATTCATATCAATTTTTTTAAAAAAAAATAAAATAAAAAACGAAAAAGGGGTAAGAGTTTGATTTCCTGACGACGGTGTCGAGAGTTCTACTATCTCTCTTATTGGAGTATATCAGCAAGCAGCGGAAGCAACAAGGATCAATAAGCACTCTAATTCATTAATTTTGACAGTAACTAAAGCATGCTCATACTATAAACAAGAGGGTTTCAAACCATACCTTTGTAGAACTTCTTGAAATCTTGATTCTCAACTGCAAACTTCTCCAAATTTCGTTGTAGACCACCTCAAGATCTTCCCCACTATTCTCTTGGAAATTTAGATTGAGTTGTGGGACTCAAAATAAGCTTGAATGTAAGAAACTTGGAGAAAAAACTCCACTTGAAGAACAACTTCTTCAACACAAATTGTTAAGCAAAAACTCTATATATGCATGCCTTAATTCCACTTCAATCTTCTTAATATATTGCAGGCTATCATGCAAAGAAGATGGTTGCATGAGATGCAACTCATGCTTGGAGTGTTGCATGAGATGCAACTCATGCTTGGAGTTATTGAAGCCAAACTTAGGTGGATTTTGTGTAAGCTAGTTGGAGGTGTTATTAGGAAAACCCATAATTCCAATTTTGTGTTTTTCAAAATTTTTCAATTTTTACAAAATGATATCAAAAATCAATTTGATTTCAAAAGTCGAAAATATTATTAATTTTGCAAAATTAATTTTTAATAAAATTAATAAATAATTATTTAAACAATTTAATTAATTCTAACTAATTTAATATCAAATATTAAATTAATTTTACACAACTCCACCTTCATATATTTAAATCATATTTAAATATTTATTAATTCTTCTATTCCGTTTAATTCTTAAAATTAAACGTGTTATAGTATCCCATATAATTACTAATTTCTTTAATTCTAATTTGAACATTTCAAATCAACTAGGAGACCTCGTAGACCTACAGATCATGAGTTTCAATTATCCGAGATTAATTGGTTAAACTCATTACACCAAATTAACTCCCATTCGTTAACTAATGAATCACTCTACTAAAGCCCATAGTTACACTGTAGATATATTATGTCCACATGATTTAACCATAATTAGTAAGTCGACCCTTCATAGGTTGTTCGTAACAATGGCTAGGTCAATGTCTGTTTTAACCCCGAGATTACGTCTTGTTTCTTAAGTTCCTACTGATCCTCTAATGAACAACTGGTTTGTGATCCTATCACAAAACCAAATCTCTCTCAACCTAGTGAGAGGGTGGGGCCCCCTATTCAAGACCCGGAATCAGTACTTGAGAGAACAACCTTTCTCCTATCCCTAAATCAGGTAGGCGTGAATTCTGTCTTGCATCCTATGTCCCTAGTCATCTATTCGGTCTTACCCCTGAAATGGGAGGCTTATTGAGCCGGCGCTGTTGAGTCAACCCTCATCTATGCAAATCTAAGGATAATCTCGAATAAAAGTTCATAATCAGTCTTAAACAGTAAACAACGTTATAAAGTAAGAGTGACTTATTTCTTGGTCCAATCTTATGCAAACTCATTGCATAGGACGCCCTCACTCCTTATGTCAAATACATGAATGAATCTGGATCACTTCGTTTGTAGTAACTTTACAACAATTTGTAACAGCTACAGAGTAGGCCGCATCTAATAGTGTTACCAGAATAAGGTACCAAACCTTAATCATGTACTATAGATCGTTTTTGCTATTTACTCGAACTTGATCCATCTTTGTGACTTTTATGTATACAATTTATAAAATCAATAATAAGTTTATTGACTATAGAAAATGTTTATCTTTTTACAAACTACGAGTTTTAGGACATAAAACCCAACATCCTTATGGTTGGTAAGTCATCGAGAATTTGATTTCAGGAAATTGGGTTTTCGAATCAAACTCCCGACGACAAAAAAATCATCAGGAGATCAAGGAACTCTCAGGAGTAGATAACTCTCGATGCAATACACGAGGTGTTTGGAGTTATCACTAACTCTCGACGATATGTATATGAGCGTCGGGAGATGAGATGGTCTCCCGACGGGTATAATAACTCGATCAAATTTCCGACGACTAATGATCTCCTGATGCGTTTTCCACTATTTTGTGACGATTGTAAGTTAGGAAAAGACTGTTTTCTTGTAGTGAAACCATAATGACTTTGTGGGTATGGTGTGTGTGTATATATATTTATACATACATACATGTATATGCTATCAATTACAATTTTTACTTTCTAAATAGAGCTTGAAACGAAGTTTTAGAGTAGAATTTCCAAAATGGACAAAATGGTGAAACGAGGATTTAAACTTTTTATTGGAGATTATATTGAAGCACTTTTTACCTAAAAGTACATTTTGGAAAAAAAAATTAACAATAACAATTATAAGAGATCGAAACATTATCATTTGAAAAAATAACTGGTGCCAGTAAATTATGTTTAGATTATTTAGTTGAAAATACGCTATATCCAATATTATTATTTTATTTTATTTTATTTTTATAACATGTAGGGTGATGAGATCAAACCTCTAACTTAGTTGATAGTACAAATTTATCCCAATTGAGTATGATACAACAGGGACAAGGAAATATGAATCATGAACTTCTTGATTACTAAAATATTTTTATGTCAGTTGAACTATACCCATTTTCACATGTTACTCTATATTCAAGGGTTATCCATAACTTGATTAGGTGCATAGATTAATTATTATCATCAATAATTTAAGGGAAAATGTAATGCGAGTAATTATTGGCAATGGATCCCAATCTCATGCATCCATGATTATAACGTAGAAAAAAAAATCTCATGCCATTTATATTAAATATTTTAGGTTTTTAATTATATATTTTATATCGAGAAAATGTGGAGATCTTTTATTTCCTTACTAGTATAATATTTTTTAATCCAGAATAAGCGCATATGAATACTTGTACTTCCTTCTAAGAAAAAAATTACATGTGAGATATGAATGTTTATACTTCCGACTTTTTTAAAAAAAAAATTACAAATGAGATATGAATATTTTTACTTCCAAAGAAAGAAAAAATTATATGGACAATTCGATTATAATATATGAATATAAAAAAAAATTAAAACATTAATCCATCTATGCCAAAGTTGAAATTATGCTCCCAATAATAAAGTAAAGAAAATCTTGGGGAACCAGTTTTGTTATTTACAATAAAGTGAAATGTTGTCATTTTATTTACCACGTCAAAATTTAGAATAGTACAAAAGAAATGATTGTTCAATAATTTCAGCTAATAAATTTGCCACACGTTAAATCTCTCAACAATCCTATTATCAGAGTAAACTCACTAATTATTAAAACTTTATGTTAGGCAAAACCTATTTAAATTCACATTCACAAAAAGTTTAGACTCATAATTATTGTTTTGGTTTGAACTTTAAAAAAAACAGTGTCCTCCTATAACTAGTGATTTGAATTTAAGCAGTATTAGGATTAGGGATGATTCATTCATTGAGAGAGAGAATGTGTTAAATGTTTGGGAAAAAATATATATATATTTGGACATTAAATTCTGGGTTTGGTTTTCGTTTGACCCTTAGATTTAAAAATATTATATTTTCAATCTTTAGATTTTGAATTTAATTCAATTTAGTACTAAGTTTTAAAATGGTACAATTTTACTATTGATATTTGAGTTCTGTTTCAATTTATTCTTTAGGTTTTTAAATTTAATACTTTTAACATCGATTTTTTACTAAATGATCACACTTGATCTTTAATGTTAATGTCGATAAATTAATTTAAAATGATTATGATGTGAAATTTTAATAGTAATTAAAAATAGTGAAACTTGATCTATTATAATTCTTTTAGTTCTTTTAAATTAATTAATAGACATTAATACAAAAGATGGAAAGAGAGTGTTTGAAGAAAAATTGAGATCAGAAAATATAAATCTTAAAAACTAGATATCAAATTGAAACAAAACTCAAACATCAAAGATAAAATTGTAATATTTTCAAATTTAGAGACTAAATTGAAATTCACAAAATTTAAGAACTAAAAGTATAATATTTTGAAATCGAATGACACCAAATTGAAACTAGACTCAAAGTCCAAGTACTAATAACATATTCTCCCCTAAATGTTATTATGGTATGCAAAGTAACTATAAAGTCTTTCCTCTTTTAGGTGAGTTTTACACATTTCAATGGTCAAAATTCAATCCACGATATATTTTTTTGTTTGGTTTTCTTTTCTATTTATATAACACCGGTCTAAATGATCAGGAACAATAGCCTAAATATTTATTGTATTGTAGGACAATTTCCAAAATTGTAACATTCTTTTTAAAAGAATTAAACAAAATTATATAGACACCGATATACAGGGGCCTTTCTAAATATTAAAAAAAATATATTTAGGTTTTATAGCAAAAATTTTAAAAGTACAAAGCACTTTTTACTAATATTTTTTGATTTTTTCTATTTATAAAAAAGTCTCTAATATATATGTGTAGTTGTGTTTTCTAAGAGAAGGATATGTCGTAATGAGGTAAGACGCAAACAAAACACAACCTTAACAGCTAACAAGACGAAGAATATAGACAAATTCGTTCAAGAGACTCCAAAAATACAACTCAAGAAAATAGATCTTGGATCCTACGTGAATCTACTTGACGGAAGTTACCTCTAAATTAAATGTTATCAAGTTTGAAAAAAAAATACAGAAGATATTTTATACGTAAATGCTTCGTATATTTAAGTTTTTTTTCACAAAAGAAGCTCTAATACGATTTTGTAGGAACACTATAATTTTAGAATCAATTATCTCCTTCCATGCGAGTCTAATAAATAACTAATCAACTAGAAACGATACTAATAATCAAGTACATGGCACATGATACGTGAAATTTTAACGTGATTACTCCTTGTCTTGAGGAAGTTTTTTCACGCTAAAATGCTTGATTATTATTATTGGTTCTAATTGATTGATTTCCTATCAGATTCATTCAGAAGGGGTTAATTGATCATAAAAATATGAAAAATTGTTAGAAATAGTACGTTTAAGTTTTTATTTTATAAAACTATAATATTTTTTGAAAACTTGTAAAAATATTTTCTCGGTCCATCTCGGACGAGATCGACCACGAGATTTTAGTTAAAAAATCAAAATTTTCCAATTTATCGATTGTTTGAGGCTTTCTCCGTACATTTCGTTAGATTATACATCGAGATTATGTGCATGTTGGTGCTAATCTCGGGCGAAATAATACTGAAATTCTATATATTTGAGTTTTCTCGGTGAAATCTCAGGCATAATTAACACTACAATTCATATATCTAAGCTTACTATTCTATCCCAAATTTTATTATTCTTTTGAAAAATTTGATCTTTCCCAAAATTTAAAAATGTCGTACCATAAACATGAAAGTTACTGTGCCTCCAAATATATATAGTATATGACAACATAGTCAAAATGTGAACTATAATTTATTTTTATCATTAAAACATGACATGCATCTATAATAACTAATAAGATGTGTTTTTTCATTCTCTTGTACATTTTGCAGAGCAAAAAAGGGAATAAAAAAAGTGGAAAATGTGGCAGTTGGTAGATTTTAATGAGAACTTTGAAAATTTCCACATACAAGAAGAGTGAATGAGTGGTCTTGGAAAAGGATGGGTTGCTGACTTAAAAAGACAGAAATGAAATCTTTCGAGAATTTTTAAGGTTAAATTATAAATTTGATCCGAATAATTTGAAGAAAGTTGAAATTTAATACTTATAATTTATAATGATAATTTAGTTTCTTTGGATTGATAAAATCTTCATAAATAGTTTTCACAATAGATAGGGACTATTTATAAGAATTTTATCAAATGATGGAAACTATTTATAGACTACAACAAACGATTAAATTTTAACTTTAAAACCACAGGGGCTAAGTTATAATTTTCTCTAAATCATGGAGTGAAACTTATAATTTAATTTAATGTTATTCTCACAAGAGAGCAAGCAATGAATACAGATTTTGGGTCGGTTGTGAGTTTGAAAATGAGGATGAAACTTGATGAGAGTAGGTTGTATCTATTAACCATATGGAAAATGATCTTATAGGTGCTATTTAATAATCGTGCTGGATTTTTACTTTTGATTTTTTCTTTTAAGAAAAAATATATATGTGTGTGTTTTCCTTATGATAAAAAATTCAAATTAACAACATATTTAGGAGTGATTCTGAAATAGTTAAGATCACTTTTATCATTTTTAAAATTTTCTAAACCATGATTTTAATCATTTAAAATAATTTTAATGATATGAATTACATTTAAAAGTGTAAAGTTTAATATTATAAAATTAATTGTGTGCTTAAAAGCGTGTTTCGAAGTGATTTTGTATATGACAAATATGATTCTAACGATTTTAAAATCACTCCGAAAATGTTGTAAATATGTTTTTTATTTTTTTTATTTCTAAAAAGTTATAAAGAGATAAATTATTGATGGAAAATAAATAAATAAATATTATAGTATGAGGGTATTAAATTTCTAATTTCAAAATTGATAATACAAATGTTAGTAGAGTTATACTCATTTTGAGAAAATAAAATATTAGGATGATAAAATTATTTTTTAAAAAATAAGAAACAAAAAGATATTTTTTAGAGAGAAAGTAAAGAAACAGAGAGAAACATAGTGAAAAATCAAGATATTAGTTACGAATAGAGGAATTTTTTTTAATAATGTTTTTTTAATAAATAATGACAAAAATAGGGTTGAGGGAAAGTATTCCCAAAAATAGGTGTTTAAATCGTGTACCAAGTATACGATTACACCTTCATCGTGTATCGGGTACACGATAAGGCCTAAATCGTGTACCGGGTACACGAGTACCTGACCACCTGGCACGCCCAGTCTAGCGTGACAGTTATGCAGGTTTGACTGAGGGAATCGTGTATCGGGTACACGACTTCCAAGCATTAAAACCTCCGCCCGAACCCTACTTCTTCCTCACCGAAACGCCCATTCTTCTTCCTCACTGCCGCTTATAATCGATTTCCTCACTGAGACCACTGATTCCTTACTTCTACTAACCAAAATCTCGTTGATTTTTCTCACCAAGGCCTCTATTTCACCGAAATCTTCTAAAATTTCGATTTTGCTCGATTTTCAGTCCTCCATTTGATCCTCACCGATCCTCCACTGTAGCGGTCGTGTTGCTTGATTTTCATACCTTTTTGGCTGCCGATTTTTGCTCGTTTTTGTGGTATATTTCTTTCTCTAGTTGGTTGATCTGTATTTATATGTATGTGTTTGCATGTTTTTGGGCTGAGTTTATTTTAAACTTAGTTTATGTATAGTTTATGTATATTTTATGTATAATTTATGTATGATTTAGTGTATAGTTTATGTATAGTTTATTATATAGTTTATGTCTAGTTTATGTATAGTTTATTATATAGTTTATGTATAGTTTATGTATAGTTTATTATATAGTTTATGTATAGTTTATGTATTATTTAGTTTATATATAGTTTGTGTATAGTTTATGTATGATTTAGTTTATCGATTTAGTTTATGTATGATTTAGTTTATTTATAGTTTATGTATAGTTTATGTATGATTTAGTTTATGTATATTTTTGGGCTGATCTTACATTTTTTTATTTGTTTGGATTGATTTAAACTTAGAAATCTTATGTGTATAGTTTATACATGATTGATTTAAACTTAGAAAACTTAGAAATTAGAGTTTGTTGGGTTGACATATTAACATATTTTTTTTGTCAACTATAACAATTGAAAAAAACATAATAAATATGTCGATGCGTCCTGAAAATTTAGTAATTCTTGAACCTGGAAATGATGGAGATGGTGACATTGACGTTAAAGTTGATGAATTATTTGGAAATGACAGTAGTGGTGAATGTAGGAGTAGATAACTGTAGTTTAATACAAATTCAACGTGTATTCTTTATGTATTTATAATTTTCATGTAATTGTATATTTCATGTATTTGTATTCTTTATGTATTTATAATGAATTTATGTGATGAATTTATGTAATAAACTTATTTTATATAATTGTATTTTTTTATGTACTTTTTATGTATCATAATTATCGATTCTATTATGTAATATAATTTGAACTTTTTAGGTAATGGAGCATGGTCTTTCTAATCCTGTACAATTGTACCAACAAAACACGCATCGTTCACAGACAGTATGGGATAGTTCTTCCACTATAGTGTTGAATTGTCGGAGGAGGGAGGCGACTGCACAACGTACTATCCTATTTGATCACCGTATTATTCCATATGTTCAGGAGGCGGGTTTTCTTGGGGTTGCACAGATTAGTTTCATCCAGCTTGATTGGCACCTAATTACTGCTCTAGTTGAGCGCTGGAGACGAGACCCACACATTTCACCTGCCCTGTGGGGAATGTACGATTACGCTGCAAGATGTTTAACAATATTTAGTGCAGAACAACTTACCAGAATTAGGTTCAATGTGTCAGCAAACATTGGTCAACGTAAAAAGTATTATTCAACAAATAAGACGACTCAATGTTGCTGACATCGATCGAAGACGTATTTGTTGTAGACGACAACGTCAACGGGGTGAACCTAATTTAGAGGGATACGAAGACAACCCCATGAGGAGTAAGGGCCAGGGGGTCGTTTTTAAATCCCACATTGTATTATTTTCAAATTGTAAATTAAAAAACTAATTGTAAATATTATTTAATATCATAGTATTTTTTTTTAATATGAGTGCAAGATGTTTTCATTGTAGATTAAATATATAATTAAGTTTAATAATTAAAAAAAAAAACAATTATAAGCAATAACGAAGGAATTAAGTTAAGTTTAACAATTAACTTAAAAAAAAAAAAATTATAAGCCGGTACACGAGTTCGCTTGACCGGTCAACCAGTTAGCTGACGTGGTCAATTGACTGGATTAAATGATACTCGTGTATCTGGTACACGAGTATGCCACATGGAAATCATGTACCCGGTACACGATTCCACTACCCTAATTTTGTCGATACTTTCCCAAAACACCTATTTTTGGGAATATTTTTTTCAGTCATATTTTTGTCATTATTAATTAAAAAAATATCATTTCAAAAAAAAAATCCGAATAGAGAAATAAATGTTATGGAAAAGAAAAAATGTGACTAGAATGTTCTTTCAATGTACTAAAAAAAGAACGTTTCTTTCCATAACAAAAAATATATATTCCATGAAGAATAATAAATTAAAGTTATTTCTAAAATATCATGCATCTCTTATTACATTTTTTTAGTTTTTAGAAGGGTTGTTTTTATATATAAAGAAAAACCAAAATATTTACAAAATATAGTAAAATTTTAGAACTATCAATGTTTTGAAATAATAAATTTTTAGAACCATATATAGTTCTAAAAATTATGTTATACCTTGTAAATATTTTTAACAGTTTTATCTTTTAAAATAATTTCTTTTTTTAGGAAGTATATATAATAGAAATAAAAATTTTAGGGAGATATTTTTCTACAAAAATATTTGAGTAAAGTATTTGAATGTGTTTGACTCGTTGGATAGTGTTCTTATTTTTGGTTTTATTTGGTCATGTTTTTTTTCATTTAATTTTTGCTTTCTCCTGTTTCAATAAAGTAAAATAGATTTGTGTTTGATAATTGTTTATGGTTTCATATTATTTATTTATGAATTTTTTAGAAAACATGTTTGATAACTATATATGGTTTCTTATTCTTTGAAATTTAATTTAAATGAAATATAAATACCTCGGATAAGTTTTTAAAATTAAATATAAATTTTTTTTATGTTATATTTATTTTTAGCTATTTATGATGTGCATTTTAAAAGTAAAAGAAATGATAAATACATATTTTTATTTATATGATTTGAAAAATATTGAAACGGAATCAAGAAACCAACAAACATGCTCTTGTTTTGCCCCAAAAGTTCGGCCTAATCTTGGCAATGATTATGAAAAATGAAAAACAAAAATAGTAATATAGCTACTGAATGCTTGTGTTTCTCAAAATCTAGAAAAAAACGTTATCAATCAAGTCCTTGCTTCTTACTCAATACCATTATAATAGCTATTTAAACTATTTATATTTATTGTTTTTATTAAAATATGAGATGGATAGAATTGGACCTAGTGAAATGCATAAACGTTGAAGCAAAAAACCTAGAATGAAGAAGGACTAAAACCCAAGTGTAGAGATGTTCATTTACCTTGTGAAACCCATTCTAAAAAAGACCGAGAATCCTCAATTGAATAAAAAATGAGGAGGGAACGAGGAGAAAATAAAAAATATAATATAAGATATTGGACATAGTTAATTTGAATAAATTTTAGTATATTAAAAATATTACGCAAAAGTTATCATATTTTGTATTTGAATAAATTTAAAGGAAAATCACTCCAATAAAAAAAGAGAAAATTAATGACATGGATAATCTAAGGTTTTCAAAATATAGTTTTCATATCATTTGTTGTTTTTAATCAATAACTTCACTAACTTATATATGAACAAAAAGAATAATTTACATATTTAGAGGTAGCTCTACTTTCCATCTTTCTTTCTTTCTTTCTTTTCTTTCTTTTCTTTTCTTTTTTCTTTTTTTTTTTTAAATTTGAAAAAGGGAGGTTTGATAACCCATTCTATTTTTTTGTTTTCTATTGAATATATTTTTAAGATTGTGGATAAGTTTTAATAAATAAAAGAATAGCTTTTTAAAAAAAGAAAAATTTTTCAGAATCTTGTTTTTTTATTCTAAAATTAGTTTCCTCCCTCTTTGATTTATATATATAAAAATTCTTTTTTTTTTTCTAGCTTTTGTCTCTCTAATTTTATTATATTTTCTCTCTCTCTATTGTGCATTACTTTTATTTCTATTTCAATGCTGATAGGCATCTTTCATTTTTTCTTTTTATAATGTCTCACTAAAAATACTCTCTCTTTTTTTTTTTCATTTTTATTTATATATAAAAAAAATTATATAAATAAGTAAAATTTGAACATGTTACAAAAAGAGATGACTCCACACGTGTAAAAAAATTTTAAAAAAATTAAAAAAAGGAAAGATTGACATTAATTAAAAAAAAAAAAAATTAAATGCTCCCCAGTTAGAAGAAAGGTCGAATTAAGGTTTAAAAAACAAAAGAAAATTGAAAGAAATGTAAGATGCTAATCAAAATTGGGTCTTTGGAGGGATTTTGGGCATTTTACATAAAATTAAAAAAAAAATTGAGACACAAAGTAAATTTGATGTTCGAATCTCTGCTCTCCATTTGTTGTAAAAGAAATGTTAAAATAGAAAGCAACACTAATTATTCTAAAAACTTCTATTGAAGTATGTATAATAATTTTTTCTAAAACTAGGTTGAAATATGTAAATATATAACTCAAAGAAAAGATCTAGAAATATCCTAGGATTTCT
Source organism: Benincasa hispida (assembly GCF_027475165.1). NCBI lineage: Eukaryota > Viridiplantae > Streptophyta > Magnoliopsida > Cucurbitales > Cucurbitaceae > Benincasa > Benincasa hispida. Next base: position 36,216,061 of record NC_143481.1, on the reverse strand, counting down.
TTAGACTCCAAGGAATTCTCAATTCCTTTAGATAAGGATAATCTCATAGAATTATTTAGAATTAGTTAGGTTTAAGAAAAGTCTAGAAAAATCCTATTCATTGAGCTCCAAGGATCTCATGTCTATATATAGGAGATGACCCCATATATGAGCCAAGCAAAGCTAGAGAGCTAGTGCAGAAAAGTGAGTGATTGTCTTGAGAGTGAAAGAGTAATTCTAAGGGGCTCTTTGAGGGCCCAATATGAGTTGAGATGAGATGAGATCCAATATCATCCGAGTGTTTGGGAGTCCGTTTTTGTATGTCACCCATTTCAATTGTCCAGTCCAATTTCAATTTGGAGGGGGTGTTTCGTATCTCTCCCCTTTCCCTCACACATCTCTCTAAAGATGTCCACGGGGTGGGGGAGGGACCGGGGATGCCATTCCCCATCCCGTGAAATTCCCCACGGGGATCGGGGTGGGGATTCTCCAAGTCAATTAATTTAAATCACTAATGTGAGAAAATTTTAATTAAATAATTAACTTTATCACTAAATTGTTTATTATGTTAGTTTTATATGACAATTTGAATTTAAAGATAAATTACTCAAGTTTTGGCCTAAAAAAGTTAATTAATTTTTTTAGTAAAAACAAATAAATATAAATCAAATTATTTTTATATATAATCTAAATTTAAACATTCAATTTAAACATATTCATTATCTTTCCCAAAAAATAATCAAATTTGAAATTTAAATGTAACATTTATATAATAATAATAATAACATAACATTAGATAACTATACTAAATAAATATGTAAAAACTAATCGGGGCCGGGACGGGAAACGATGCGGGGACTGGGCCAGGGGCGGGGACGAGGAATGCATTCCCCATCCCTGTCCCAGTTTAACTCATAAAAAAATTTTCCCCATTCCCCACCCCGTTTGGAGTGGCCCCACGGAGCCCCGTCCCCGTGGGAAAATTGAATATCTCTATGTCTCTCCGCTCTCCCATTTCCCTCACACATATCTCTATCTTCCCCTTTCTCTCACGTGATTCCATTTCTCAAATCTCATTCCTCATATCTTTTCTCTCCCTTTTTCCTTTCCCATTTCTCATCCCTCATATCTCATCCCTTTTTCGTTCTCTTCTTTCCTTCACTCGATTCCCATTTCTGAGATCTCATCCCTCAGATCTCTACTATCCCCTTTCTCTCACACGATTCCCATTTCTTAGATCTCTTCTCTTCCCTTCCCTCACACATTTCTCATCCTTCAAATCTCTCATCTCAAACCCTCATATTTGAAACCCTAATGTCAAACCCTTTTCAGATCTTTCATCACAAACCCTCAAATCTGAAACCCCTCAAATCTCTCATCTCAAACCCTCAAATCTTCCCTCACGTGTTTTTTATTCCTTCACTGCATGCAAATCCCTCGATTTTTTTTCATAGTTTCTCGACTGATTTGTTGATTTTCATATTAGTCCCCTTCCCCCATTGTCGCTTCAATGAAAAGCTGAGCTAACACCTTATCGCTTCGATGGTCCTCCTTTCACTTGTAACCTATTCTATATTTAGATTTCAGTCGTTGGTTCTCTTTTGGGTTGTCAATCATTGAATGCATGGCAATGGGCTGTTTGAAGATAGTGAAGCTCGGTGGGGGAGAATACCATCCATCTTAGGTTTATTTTCTAAATCCTAAGAGGTCGATGATGAGTTATTCCATCTGATTATTTCTTCATAAAATTTATTCTCTGATATATTTCATTTTTTATGTTCTAAAATTGCTACTTTTTTTTATAAAAAAAAAAAAATAAATCAATTTCATTCATATAATTCCAATTTGTATCAGTTCATAGTTTTTTTTTTCCTGCTAGGTTTGAAGTCTCTGTTATGTTTAATTATGTGTTTCGACTCATTGTTGTGTTTGAACCCTCTGTTGAGTACGATCGAACCATCTGTTGTGTTTCATTAAACTTTCTACTATGTTTAATTATGTGTTCCAACTCATGCAATGTTCAATTATCTATTGTGTTTAGGTGTTCTAACTCATGCAATATTCAATTATGTGTATACTTTTCAATATTGCAATGGCCCTATCTATTTTTATTTATTGATTTTGTTTGTTGAACTACAACATGATATTAGTTCTATTTTCGTCTAATTCCAATGGAATATTTAACTTCTATTTGTTGTGTTTAACTCCTCATGATTTTATTTTACTTATTTTATTGGTTACTGAACTACATCATGATTTTAGTTATGTTTTCGTCCAATTCTAATGGAATGTTGAAGTTCTACTTGTTTAACTCCTCATGATTTTACTTTGTTTATTTAATAGTCCCACTTCTATTTAATGTTTTTGTTTGTGATTGAACTCCACTTACTTCTATTTAATGTTTTTTTGTTTGCTTATTGAACTCCACTTCTTTTTTTTTTTTTTACATATACATTAATGACTCAACCACTTCATAAAATGGATTGAGTTCATTTATTTATGATTTGTAAAAGTAAAATCTGAGGTCTATCAAAGCTATATTTAATTTATTCCGACTTCTTGTAGCTTCAAGTAAATGTTGAACCATCCACCTCCTCTTCTCTTTCGTATATAACCTCCTCCTCATCCACCTTCAATAATTAGACAATCCTCCACCTCCAAGGTTTTTTTCCAATTTGGTGAGTTCTTTCCATTAACCATACTTTTCTTTCTATTTTTTCTTTTCCATTTCTAGCTTTTGTTTGTTTGATGAGTGGTAGGGTGTCATTGTATTCTTTCACCTATTGAAGGGGTTAAGGTATGGAAAGTTCTATCCTCTTAATTATTATGGTTTATTATACTAACGTGTCCATCATTTTTTGTTTCAGCTTTAATTTCAAATTTGATCTTGTAACCCCTAGATTCTCCACTCATAGATAACATACGAGTAAACAAAGGTATGATCTTTCTTTCTTAAACAAGTTCCTTTATTATGTAATTCATCCATTTTTTTTACCGACTTGTTTCATTGTTCTTGTTGTACAACCCAAACTAATCGACCTTCCATTAGTTTGAGGTCTGTGTTACGTTATACACCAATTTTTGCACTCCACTCCCTTGGTAGTTTTTTTTTTAGATTATTTACACATGTTTTCGACATTTTACTTATTGTAACTCTGTTGTTGTTTGTTTCGAACATTTATTTTTTCGTCGATGAGAACTATATATCGTTGATAATTGTATGTTTGGAATTTGATAATTTGTTGGGCATTTTGTATGCATACTGTTTTATTTCGGTTATGTTAAGCTCAACAGTTTTACTTATGTTATACAATGATCTTCATAAAATTTTCTGTTTTTGGGCATTTTGGCAATTTGGGCAATAGTTAATTGTAGATAATTATAGATTTGAAAGTAAATTGTAGGTTTTTGTTTTTATTGATAAATAGTTATTTCTGTTTTTAAAAATAAAATTGAATCATAAAAGCACCACACCTAATTGTAGGTTTGAAGACATGTTTTTTTTAAACAAATTGAAATGGAAATTTGGAGATTTATATATTCACATTCATAAAATTTTCTAAGTTTGGCAATTTCCATAATAATAAGTGCATAATTCACCCCTTCAAATTTCAGAACATTTCCATAATAATAAGTAAAAGGATTTTTTTAAAGAAGTTATTATGTTTTCATTCATTAGCCACTTCCAAGTGCATAATTGACATGCAACGATCAACTTTTCTACCTATTATTATTATTTTTTGGGTTAAAGTAGAATTTTGATCCATACACTTCAAAAACTGTCCATTTTTAAATTTTGTACTTTCAAGAAAATCTTCAATTTAGTTGTTCAAATTTAGTTTTGATTAAATTTGTTAAATAATATAATAGGTTATTGAGCTTTTATAAATCAGAATTTTCCTTATTATAAGCATTCACCTAGAAATGGTATTTTTCAATTATTATAAGATTCCACCTAGAAATAGTTATAGGGAGATTAGATGCGGAGGGCCTATATAAACCTTTGAGCTGATACTTATCGGGAACAAGCATTTGCATTTTGGATCATTCCAACAAGTGAGGAATTTGTAGGACAATAAAATAATACAAAACCACCGATACTTTGGTTTATAGTTAGAATGGTCGTTATGTATATAGGAATTAGTATTAGCTCTTGATGTACCTTCAAAATTTTAATCAATATTAGCTCTCACAGTTTCAGGAACAATTTCAACATATTTCCTATCTTTGAATACGAAAAACGAAGAACTATTTACCATCATACAAATCATTACCACCTCTCAGCGAAAACTATTGGTAGTTGTATCCTTTTTTCTAAATGATCATCGTAGAATAGAGAACCATTCATCGTTTATTAGGGCAACTGAACTTCTTCCGACTTATTTATGAGAATGACTTATGTTGTCGCGAGAGCACACAAATGGATAGACAGACATTTACCATCCTTTGTAACATGCTTAGGATGACTGTTTGACTGACGCCTACTCAATGTGTTGATGTCGAAAATATGATGACAATGTTCCTCCACATATTGGCTCCCGACGTTAAGAATCGAGTAGTTTGAAGACAACTTGCATGGTCTGGTGAAACTGTTTCACAACATTTCAACTCCGTCCTTGCTGCATTGTGATGCGTTATTTTATGATGTGGACTGATGGAGGAAATGCGATAGTGAAAAATGCATTGAGCACTCAAGTTTTCTCAGTGGAATTCAAGTGTAAACCCACTGAGTTTCCTGGTAAGTTCAGGTCGAACTCAGGGACTTGGGAAAACAGGTTGCGTTGGTAATTTTTAGGAAAACTTTGTGGTAACCAAATAAATCAATAGTTGTTGAGGTGGTTGTTTGCGATAATGAAAAATAAACAAATGCAGCAGATTTAAGAAAAGTCTGATTGTATGATAGATGCACTAAGTATGCGGATGAACGGGTTGAGAGAGTTTTTAGCTACCGTTACTTGAGAATACGTCAAACTATGCGATCATGCTACAACCATGCACAGCAAGTCATTTTCCAATGCAAATGCGATACTCCTAATTCTGGGACGCATGTGTTGAATGCAAAAGTGTCCATAGAGCTTATTTTTAAGTCTCTACACTTTTCTTATGCGATGATGCAAAATTCATAAAGGCAAGGTGACCGCATATAATCGTATCCTATCTCTAGGATACATGCGATGCGTTGATAACAAACAATACTTATTCCTAAGCTTCTATCTCTTGATTATGCGTTCTAATCTGACTCTCCCGAGCCTAGATTCTGACCTAACCTTTCCAAGTCTAGATCCTGTCCTTAGACTACCTTCCTGAGTATCTCTAATGGATGAATGAAGCATACATAATACAAGATAATCGCATAAAATGAAGATTCCCAATTGTGCTAGCTAAATGTTTCTCAACCCATTCAACAGATTTAACTACTCATGCGTAAATAACAGAGAGTGAAAAAATATAAAGAAGTAAATTCCATTTTGATAAATGAGTTTGAGTATAAAATAACAATGGAAGATGAAGGTATAGAGAACCTGGTAGCAATTCCTTGCTGACCGAGGCTTTTACATTATTAATCTCTATTCGGTTCAAAAGATATTCCTGCTTCTGTAGTAGTCGGCCCTCTCACTGATCTTGAAGCTTCCGATGCTCTCCCAAGCTTACCGGAACGATCTGTCGGCACCACCTCTTTCTCTCGCATCCTCTTTAAAGTAAAAGAAAATCTAAGCGAAGGCTAAACTATAAACAGAACTTGTAAACTCGTGAACCCTTTTTTTGAAGGATGCCTTTGGTATTTATAGAGCTTTGGGTGAAAGGCGGCTTGTCTCTCATGCTTTCATAGATGGGACGAATTTAATTCCCTGACTGATGTGTCGAATATTTTTCACCGAAAAGCTGAATGTATTTGTTATCGTTAGTGTCTGTCAACTTAATTCAGATTCGACTGTCATTAGCTTTCTATCCCATCGTGATTAATTATGTCTTTCACCCAGATGCGCCCACCATGTTACGCTGATCAAGTTGTGGCAATCCTTCTTGAGCAAATGTTTGCGAACACGATCACCGCAAAGCCTTGCGGTAATGCTGCGCTCAACCAATGATTTCCTAAGATCGCAATTTTCACCTTGCGTCAACGCATATTCTGCATAAAAATACAAAAATCAACTGTTCCTATGCAATGAATGCATGCGACCACAATATTATGAATTTGATACTTCTTTTACACAATTTAACATGTTTTATCAATGCAAGCCAACATTGTTTAAAAACTTAATACTATGATAATGTGCATTTCTGCCCGTTATCACACCCCCAAATTTAAATAATGCTTGTCCACAAGTATAAGCTAAAGATTTCCTTTAGCAAGTCAACCACAATGTTCTTTTCCTAGATTTCTCAAGGATACTTCGTTCAAATCCTATATACCAAAGTTTTCTTAAGTCTTGTTCAAGTCTCTTCTTAAAATATTTCTAGGACCCAAGGACTGCAAGCTTATCCTTCAAAAGGACTTTACTAAATTTCGGGACATCACATGATATATTTCAAAAAGAAAACTTTTCCACCGGCGCGTCAACTGATTTAATCCTTGCATATCTCTTGACATTATTTTTTTTTCTGACCTTGCGCTGATCCAAGTGCCTTGCTTTCATTTTGGCTTGCCCTCACGTGTGTCATTCAGACATCTAACTACGAGCAATGCGCTATTCCTTAGACTGAACTCATACTTATTTGGCAGCGGAGTTGCGGTCATTTATTTATACGTTGATCCTGGTGACTTACTTTCGTTTTGGCCTACCCCCACGTGTGTCATGCGGACATCCAACTACGGGTAAGTGCCCTTCACAACTGAACTCTTATCAACATGGGTTTCCCATTGTGTTGACAGTGGAGTTGTTATTTTCAAAATTTATTTATTTATTTTTTCAAAATAGCAAGGTCGAAAATAAATACCTCACCCCAAATTTAAAATGCGGCAATATCCTCCAAAAGATTGAGATAAGTCATGCGATGTTTTTAGGAAGCTGCGTAAAGAGAGTTTGAAAGAAAGCATAAGCTAAAGATTTCCTTTAGCAAGTCGATCGCAATGTTCTTTTCCTAGATTTCTCAAGGATACTTCGTTCAAATCCTATATACCAAAGTTTCCTTAAGTCTTGTTCAAGTCTCTTCTTAAAATATTTTAGGACTCAGGGACTGCAAGCTTATCCTTCAAAAGGACTTTACTAAATTTCGGGACATCGCATGATATATTTCAAAAAGAAAACTTTTCCACCGGGGCGTCAACTGATTTAATCCTTGCATATCTCTTGACATTATTTTTTTTTTCTGACCTTGCGCTGATCCAAGTGCCTTGCCTTCGTTTTGGCCTGCCCCCACGTGTGTCATGCGGACATCCAACTACGAGCAATGCGCTCTTCCTCAGACTGAACTCATACTTATTTGGCAGCGGAGTTGCGGTCATTTATTTATGCGTTGATCTTGGTGACTTACTTTCATTTTGGCTTGCCCCCACGTGTGTCATGTGGACATCCAACTACGGGTAAGTGCCCTTCACAACTTAACTCTTATCAACATGGGTTTCCCATTGCGTTGACAGTGGAGTTGTTATTTTCAATTTTATTTTATTTTATTTTGTTTTTTTTTTCAAAATAGCAAGGTCGAAAATAAATACCTCATCCTCAAATTTAAAATGCGGCAATGTCCTTATTGCCAAAGGATTAAGATAAGTCATGCGATGTTCTTAGAAAGTTGCGTAAAAAAGGTTTGAAAGAAAGCTAACAAACCCCTAACTTCTAGAAATATTTCATGAGGTGACTATCTTAAAGTTAAGTTGACTCTATTATATACGAAAGAAATAGAAGCATGTTTTTTATCATTGAAATCATACTTGGTAAAGAAATAGCATGCGACGACTTACTAAATTTATCAATATTAAATTATTGCGATAATTAAAGAGGATGCGATGATAAAAATTTTAAGACCAAGATGCGATGCGATAGTACAAAATTTGAAATAAAGTGAAGGAAGAATACAACCCCCAAATTTTTGTTGTTGCCCGCATTGTATATTGATGCATCCTTCTTTGCGGCGATCTCTCTTCTTTGGATTACGGTGATGGAGTGAGATACGTTGCTTCTTCGTGTAACACCTCCGCAATCCTGTGCCTCGATTGTTGGAAAAAAAAAACAGTGAGAGGGTCAAATAATTTTAAACAAAATAAAATTCTTTTCTCGTAATTCTCATTTTTTTTTAGAGAATAGCAAATAAGTAAAATGTAGATAGATAAATGATGATTAAGATGTTGAAGAAATGAGAATTCAAAAACCAAACAAAGGATACTCTAGAAGACTTGTGCCCCAGATGTGTTGCTTACCAGCGCAGGGGCCACTCCGTTTTTCTCTATTCCGGGTTTTTTAGATCCACAGAGGTGTTTTCTGGCTAAAAATCACCCCTGCAATATGCCTTAACTCGCTGTCCATTAACCTTAAATGTACGGTTTCCAACCTCAATGATTAGCTCTACTGTACCATGTTGGAATATTTCTTTAATGATGAAGGGTCCAGACCAGCGCTATTTTAATTTTCCATTGAAAAGCCTTAATCATGAGTTGAATAGCAAGACCCTCTACCCGACTTGGAGGTTCTTACCGTATATGTGTTTGTCGTGCCAGCACTTGGTGTGCTCCTTGTAAATCTTTGCGTTCTCATATGCATTAATCCTCCATTCTTCTAGCTCGACCAGTTGCATTTTTCGCGCTTCTCCTGCTTTCTTCAAATCAAAGTTCAGCTTCTTTACCGCCCACAGTGCCTTATATTCCAGCTCCAGAGGCAAATGATACGCCTTACCAAATACCAACGCATATGGGGGACATACTATTGGTGTTTTAAATGCAGTATGGTATGCTCATAATGCACTATCGAGCTTTATTGCCCAATCTGTTCGTGAAGGCCTTACTACCTTCTCGAGTATCAACTTAATCTCCCAATTGGATACCTCAGCTTGACCATTCGTCTGCAGATGGTATGCGGTGGCCACTTTATGGAGAATGTTGCATTTGTGCAGCAGCTCCTTAACAGTATGATTGACAAAATGAGACCCCTCATAACTTATTATGGCACGTGGGGTGCCATAACGAGTGAAAATGTTCTTCTTTAGAAATTGAGAGACTACCGCTGCACCGCTTGCGGCGCATGCCACCGCCTCTACCCACTTGGATACATAATCGACGACTAATAAAATATAATGTTTACCATTCGAGGGAGAGAATGTCCCATGAAATCAATACCCCATACGTCGAACAATTCAAGCTCCAAGATGGTGTTCATTGGCATTGCACGTTTCCATGAAATGTTACCTGTGCGCTGGCACCGATCACACTTCATTATGTAGTCAACTGCATCCTTAAACAATGTTGGCCAAAAGAATCCACTCTGTAAAACCTTGGTTGCAGTGCGCTATCCTCCAAAGTGCCCACCATATGGTGAGTCATGACATTGCGATAATATGCGTTGTCGAGCAGTATTTGGTACGCATAGTCACAGAATCTGGTCTGCCCCCTTTTTATACAGATTCGGCTCATCCTAATAATAATGTCGGTATTCATGCTTGAGCTTCCTCTGTTGATGGTAGGTGTAATCTTCAGGAAATTGTCCGCAAACTAGATAGTTGACTATGTCAGCATACCAAGACAATTCTTCAATATGGAACAGCTGCTCATTCGGGAAACCGCACTCACCTCTGACTCATTGCGGTCAACTTTAGGATTTTCCAATCTAGACAAGTGATCTGCAACTTGGTTCTCCATCCCCTTTCGGTCAATTATTTCTATGTCAAATTCTTGAAGGAGGAGAACTCATCTGATCAATCTCGACTTTGCGTCTTCTTTGTCGTTAAGTACTTTATTGCCGAGTGATCAGTATGGATGAGTACCTTTGTTCCCAACAGATATGCTCGAAATTTTTCCAACGCTGAAATTACCGCAAGAAGCTTTTTCTCTGTGGTGGTATAATTAGTCTGAGCATGATTTAATGTCTTACTCGCATATGCGATGGGATGTAAGATTGTTTTTCTCTTTTTTGCCAAAGCTGCTCTCATCGCACATTATTTCGAAAGGAAGTGTCCAATCAGGTGCAATTAACACGGGTGCGATAATCAGCGCATTCTCCAAAACTCTGAATGCGTTGAAGCAGTTGTCGTCAAAATCAAATTTTCTGTTAGCCTCTAACAATGCACTTAGTGGTCATGCTATTTTGGAAAAGTCTTTGACAAAGCGTCTGTAAAATCCAGCATGCCCCAAGAAACTTCGTACAACCTTCATGCTTGTTGGAGGTGGAAGTTTTTCAATTGCTTTGATTTTTGCTTTATTCACCTCCAACACGTCTCGAGAAACCTTATGCCCCAACACTATGCCCTCCTTTACTATAAAATGACACTTTTCCCAGTTAAGCACCAGATTCGTCTCTTCGCATCTCTTTAGTATCTTCTTCAGGTTGGCTAGACAAACTTCATAGCTGTTCCCATAAATAGAGAAGTCATCCATAAAGATTTCAACAGAGTCCTCAAGATAGTTTGAAAAGATGGCCATCATGCACCTTTGGAACGTGCTTGGCGCATTGCAGAGGCCGAACGGTAAGCGGCGGAAAGCAAAAGTCCCATGGCAGGTGAATGTGGTCTTGTCTTGGTCTTCTGGAGCTATTATAATTTGGTTGTACCCGGCATAACCATCTAGAAAGTAGTAAAAGTCATTTCCAGCTAGATTGTCTAGCATTTGATCAATAAAGGGGAAATGATCTTTTTTGTGCCGCATTCAACTTGCGGTAGTCCATGCAAATGCGCCACCCAGTGACGATCCTTTGCGGTATTATTTCATTGTTTTCGTTCGGGACTACCGTCATGCCTCCCTTTTTTGGCACACACTGCACGGGGCTGACCCAAGTGCTATCTGCTATAGGATAGATAATGTCCGCATCTAACCATTTAATGATCTCCTTTTTAACGACTTCTTTCATTGCAAGGTTGAGTCTGCGTTGATGTTCGATTGTTGCCTTGTGGTCCTCTTCAAGACGAATGCGGTGCATACAGTACGCTGGGCTAATTCCTCTAATGTCGATGAGCGTCTAGCCAATTGTTTACACATGTTTCCTCAGAATGCTCATCAATGCATTCTTCTGGTTTTCGTTGAGTTCGGAGGAAAAATAACTGGTAGCTTCTCGTTCTGCCCCAAAAATGCGTATTTTAAATGATTCGGCAGGGTCTTTAATTCTAGTGTTGGTGGTCCTACTAGGGACGGTTGCGTTGTTTTTCTTTCTTCTTTTTCGGTTGGCTCTTCTTCTTAGCTTGCGATCATCTCTTCTTCCTTACTTGTTTTTGTTATGATCGCATTACAGGGAGCAACGGATGCGCTTGCATCCTCTTCTTCATTTTCTTCATCAAACTTTTCTTCTTCAATCAAATTCTGGTAGTCATCTAAGTCATGCAGGTCTTCTTTCTCCGTAAACTTCATGGCACGGATTATGTTAACCTTGAGCTTCTGTCCATTTATGTTCAAAGTGATCTCCCCTTTATGCACATCGATCTAGGCACAACCTGTTGATAAAAATGGTCGCCCCATAATGATGGGCACATCTTTATTGGCCTCGTAATCTAAAATGATGAAGTCGGTTGGTAGAATAAATTGGTCAATGGTGATCAGCACATCCTTCACCTTTCCCTCTGGATGTACCAAAGATCTATCGGCCAGTTGGAGAGTCACGGTTGTGGGCACAACTTTCCCCACATTCAGCTGTTTAAAGATCAACAAAGGCATCAAATTGATACTGGCTTCAAGGTCACACAAGGCTTGCCTGATGTATAGTCCTCCTATGGAGTAGGGTATGGTGAAGCTCCCAGGATCGCTCATCTTTGGTGGAATGATTGATTTCGAACTCCGTGATAAAGCCACCGTGGCAAACTTACCAACTCCTCTCTTCTTGGTTACCATATCCATCAGAAACTTTGTGTAGGCAGACATCTCCTCAATCGTTTCATTGAAAGGAATATTAATATGTAATTGTTTTAACATAGACAAGAAGCATTGGTACTGTACCTCTTCATTCTTTTTCTTTCTAAGTCTCTGCGGGAAAGGTGGTAACTGCACTCTCACGGTCCCCTTGTCTATTGGCTTTGAGGTCAGCGTAACTTTTGGCTCTATTGCTTCTCTTTCTCCTTCTTCTTGCTCACTGCAATTTTAGGTTCTGCCTCAATGGGAGCAATCCGACTAGGTTCCATTCTTTCTTCCTTCACAGTTTTTTCACTTCGCAATGTCACAACCTGACATTGCTCTTTACCTGATCTCCCCGGGTTGCGTAGGAGTTCTGTTGAACTCGACAGAGCCCCTTGTGGTCTGTTTTTCAGCTCATTTGCAATCTGGCCCATCTGTAATTCTAGATTGCGGATGGACGTAGCCTGACTTTGAAGCACAGTTTCATTTTTCTCTATGTACTGCTTCAACAGGCTCTCCAAGGAAAAAGATTGTTGTGGTTGCTAGCTACTGACTTGATTGCTTGTCTGACTGTTGTTGTGTGGAAAGAATCCAGGTGGCTCTTCTTTCTACGCCACAGATTGGAAATTCTATTGCTGATTCTTCCATACAAAATTGGGGTGGTTTTTCCACCTGGGATTGTAGGTATTCAAAAAGGGATTATTTTTTACAAAGTAAATGGACTGTAGATTTTGCGGGCATTCTTCCATCGCGTGCTCATCACCGCAAGTCGCACACCTTGCGATGTTTTGACTAATTGCATTGATTTACCCATTTTGCAGTGTTGGGCTGCTGATCGCAATTCCCTGAATTAAGTTCATCATTGTGGTCATCTGATTTTGCAGTGAAGTAATAGCACCATTGCTTGCGTTGTTATCTTTGATTCTCAATCTCTGATCACTCTTTCTTCAATCCTCATGGTTATTAGAGATGCGATACAAGAAATTCTTCGCCCCATCATACGTTTCATCAAGCAGACCACCAGCGGCTGCCGTATTGGTAGTGGTCTGCGAAGCGGGATTCAAACCATGATAAAAGATTTCCATCTGAAGGCAGTATGGCAAACCATTGTGTGGACAATCCCTAACCAACCTCTTAAACCTCGCCCAGGCATCGCTGAGCGATTCGTCCATGTCTTGTTCAAAATTTGTTATGAGTTTCCTTCATCTAGTGTTCTCAGTAGGTGGAAAATATTTCTTTATAAACTTCTCCACGACCTGTTCCCAAGAAGTGATCTCTCCCGGCTCGAGGGAATATGCCCATTTCCTTGCCTGATCACAAAGGCAAAATGGGAACAAAGTTAGTCGAACTTCTTCGGCAGAGATGTTCATGAACACAAAAGTATTGCATATTTTATTAAAACTTTGGAGTTGGGCATGTGGGTCTTCGCCACGCTGGCCTTCGAATTGTCCTGCAGTTTGGATCATCTGCAGTATCACTGGTTTCATTTCGAATCTGCTTCTTTCGAGGGTTGGCCTCATGATTCCTAGAGAGAAATCATAGAGGTTTGGCGATGCATAGTCCCTAATGGGTCTATTGCGATCGTTAGCCAGGAGGATTGGATTCGCCATGACGTTGTTTTCGTTTGGTGCTCCGTTTTCAGGTTGCTCCGCCATCTTTTCTTTATCTGACTGTGATTGTTGTTGGCGGTCTCTTAATCTCCGTCTAAATGTCCTCTCAATCTCCGGGTCGTAATTCGCCAGAGATTGAGAGTCTGCAAAGAAACTAGAAAAATTACCGTTAGCACACTATTTTGCTGAAGTCCCCGGCAACAATGCCAAAAACTTGATGCGTTATTTTATAAAGTGAAAATATAGAGGAAATGTGATGGTGAAAAATGCGTTGAGCACTCAAGTTTTCTCAGTGAAATCCAAATGTAAAGCCCACTGAGTTTCCTGGTAAGTCCAGGGTCGAACTTAGGGACTTGGGAAAATAGGTTCCGGTGGTAATTTTTATGAAAACCTTGCGGTAACCGGTAACTCAAATGATTGTTGGTTTGTTTGTTGATTGCGGTAATGAAAAATAAACAAATGCGGTGGATTTGAGAAGAGTCAGTTGTGTGATAGATGCACTAAGTATGCGGATTAACGGGTTGAGAAGGTCTCTAGCTAATGTTACTTGGGAATGCATCAAACTATGCGATCATGCTACAACCATGCACAACAAGTCATTTTCCAATGCAAATGTGATGTTCTAAGTCTAGGACGCATGTGTTGAATGCAAAAGTGTCCATAGAGCTTATTTCTAAGTCTCTACTCTTTTCCTATGCGATAATGCAAGATGCACAAAGGCAAGGTGACCGCATATAATCATATCCTATCTCTAGGATGCATGCGATGCATTAATAACAAATAGTGCTTATTCTTAAGCTCCTATCTCTTGATTATACGTTCTAATATGACTCTCCCGAGCCTAGATTCTGACCTGACCTTCCCAAGTCTAGATTCTATCCTTAGACTACCCTCCCCAGTATCTCTAATGGACGAATGAAGCATATATAATACAAGATAATCGCATAGAATGAAGATCCCTAGTTAAGCTAGCTAAGTGCTTCTCAACCCATTCAACAGATTTAGCTACTCATGCGAAAATAATAGAGAGTGAACAGATATAGAGAAGTAAATTCCATTTCTATAAATATTCCTATTTCCGCAGGAGTCGGCCCTCTCTCTGATCTTGAAGCTTCCGGCGCTCTCCCAAGCTTACCGGAATGATCTGTCGGCACCACTTCCTTCTCTCGCATCCGCCTTAACGTAAAAGAAAATCTAAGCGAAGGCTAAACTATAAACATAACTTGTAAACTCGTGAACCCCTTTTCTGAAGGATGTCTTTGTTATTTATAGAGCTTTGAGAGAAAGGCGGCTTCTCTCTCATGCTTGCACAGATGGGACGGCTTTAATTCCCTAATTGATGCAACGAATATTATTCACCGAAAAGCTGAATGTACTTGTTATCGTTAGCGGCTGTCAACTTAATTCGGATTCGACTGTCATCAGCTTTCTGTCCCATCGTGATTAATTATGCCTTTCACCTAGATGCGTCCACCATGTTGCGTCGACCAATGATTTCCTAAGATCGCAATTTTCGCCTTGCGTCAACGCATATTCTGTATAAAAATACAAAAATCAACTGTTCCTATGCGATGAACGCATGCGACCACAATATTATGAATTTGATGCCTTTTTAATGCAATTTAACATGTTTTATCAACGCAAGCCAGTATTATGTAAGAACTTAGCACTATGATAATGTGCATTTTTGCCCGTTATCACATTGCTACAACTTCATGAAATACTCGTAAAAAACTAGAACTCATCACAAATGACTGCATTAATGAGAGATGGAAATGGTTTGAAGTATTATATCAGTTTTATCGATACATTGTTTGGGTGGTTTGGATAATACATACATCAAGGTCAATGTTAATGCAATCGATCGACCACGATATCGTACTAGGAAAGGTGAGATAGCCACAAACATGTTTGGTGTATGTTCTCCAAATGGAGAGTTCATATTCGTTATTCCAGGGTGGGAAGAATCCACAGCCGATTCTAAGGTGCTTAGGTGTTGGGAATGTCGTAGAACTTGCAGTTCGTGTTAAACATTCTATTTGTCAATAATAATAAATTGTTGATTTTGCATTCTATTATGAAAATCCAATAAACATATCCATGGCTATAGTCTAAATACTTTAACTTTATGTAGTGACATAAATAGGATCAAGTTAATAGTATATAGTCTAAATGGTCTAATAGTATATGGATAAAATTGGGTATCTCATCCTGGTATCATTATCGGATGCGGCTCACTCTGTAGTTATTACAAGAAGTTGTAAAGTGCTACAAACGATGTGATCCATAGATCATTCATGTTGAGATATTAAGTGGGGGTATCCTATGCAATGAGTTTGCATATAGACTGGACCACGAAAATAGTTACTTTTCTTTATAACGACCGTTTACTATTAAAACTGAGTATTTCATTTATTAAGTAACCTAGGTTAACTCAATCTTAATCCTGAGCTAGCTATGAACTCTTGTTTGTTCGGGATTATTCTTTGATCTGCAAATAGTGAGAGTAGTTCAACAACATTGCTCAATAAGCCTCCCATTTTGAGGATAAGACCTAATGAATAGCTAGGGACATAGCCCTGCAAGATGGAATTCACTCCTACACGATTTAGAATTGGTAGATAGGTTGTTTTCTTAAGTACTGATTCCAGGTATTGAATAATCGGGGCCCCGCCTTCTCATGATAGAGAAATAATTTGATTCATAGGCATTATGAATCAAAATTATTCATTAGAGGGTCAGTGGAAACTTAAGAAACAAGATGTATTCACAGGGGTAAAACGGTTATCTTGACCCAGCTGTGTTTACGAACAACCTATGAAGGATCGACTTACTAATTATGGTTATATAAAGTGGACATAATATATCTACATTGAAGGGAGTTCAACTATGGGCTATAGTGAAGTGACCCATTAGTTAACGAATGGGGGTTAATTCGGTATAATGATTTTAGCCAATTAATCTTAGATTGTTGGAGCCCATGATATGTAGGTCCGTGAGATCCCTCTACTAGCTCGTAAATGGATAAGCTTTAAAAGTTAATTTGAAATGTTCAAATTAGAATTAAACGAAATAGAAGAATTTATATTTAAATATGATTTAAATATATGAAGATGGATTTGTATAAAAATTAATTTAATATTCGATATTAAATTAATTAGAATTATTTAAATAATTATTTATTAATTTTATTAGAAAATTAATTTGTGAAATTAATTTTATAAAATTAATAATATTTCAGTTTTGAAATCAATTTGATTTTTGGAAAAATTGAAAAACTACAAAAATAACACAAAATGGAAAAAACGGTTTTTCCATTAACCATCTTCTACTTGCTCACACAAACATCACTCACCTTGGCTTCAATTACTCTAAGCATGAGCTGCAACTCATGTGGTGTTCTTCTTTGCATGTTCACCTGCAATAAGTAAAGAAGATTGGAGTGAAATTGAGGCATGCATTCAAAAAGATTTTACTGAAAATTTCGGGTTGAAGAAAGAGTTCTTCAAACAGTGTGGTGCAGTGAGATTCTCCTTGTTTTTCTATTGCTTTAAGCTATTCTTGAGTCCCACAACTCGTTCTAAAGCTCTAAGAGGATAGTGGGGAAGATCTTGGGTGGTTCACGGTATTTTTTGGAGAAAACAACTGCTGAGGAACAAGATCTTGAAGAGTTCTATAAAGGTATGACTACAAACCCTCTTGTATTAGATGAGTATGCTTTAGTTTCTGCCAAAATTAATGAATTTAAATAATTATTGATCCTTATTACTTTTGCTACATGTTGATACACTCTTACATTAGGGATGCGATTTCTTGACCAACTGGATTGAAGAGCCCAAAGGGTATATGAAACTTTCCAGGACAATATTTTTTGTGTGCAAACTCGAATAACTTGTCAACTAACTATTTATATAACCTGTATAGGTTATTACTACTTATGCGATGCTGGATATCCCAATGCTAAGGATTTCTTGGTGTTATGGGAGAACGATATCATCTTTCAGAATGGCGTGGTGTTGGAAATGCACCAACTAATCCAAGGAAATTTTTCAACATGAAACGTTCATCCGCTAGGAATTGCATAGAGAGCGTTTGGCGTACTGAGAGGTCGGTGGGCAATTCTTTGTGGAAAGTCATTCTACTTAGTGAAGATCCAATGTCAAACAATAGCAACATGTTGCTTGCTTCACAACTTGATCATAAGGGAGATGGGGCCGGCTGCAATGTTGGAAGCATATAAGGATGAAAACTTTGTACCTGGTGGATTGGGCGATGATAATATACAATTTATTGAAACATCTGATGAATGGACCAACTTTAGGGATGATTTGGCGAGTTGAATGTTTGATGCATGGAAACAAGCATCATGAAGAAATACTTTATCTTTGAAACTGCCTTCTTATGAATTTAACTTTAATTGACTTTGTTTCATATTCTTGTAAGCTCGAACAATTTTTTTTTTTTTAATGAAATACGTCTTACATAATTCGTACTACTAAATGTATTTCTCCACGTATTCCCTTTTTAATTCAATTAGATATACAAATGCATGTAGCTTAATGGCCGGTCGTGATAATATAAAAAAAAAACACACTTAATGCAAGGTTGAAGACGCAAAGCTGGTTGAATCGTTAATGCATTTGGTCGAGAATGGGTGGCGAGCTAATAATGGAACTTTTAAGCCTGCTATTTGTAACTACTTGAACGTATGATGCAGGAGAAAGTTCCTAACTGTGGCATTGGAGCATCAACTATAGAGTGCAAGGTGAGATTCATAACGACAATATACAACAATTAATGAGATGTTAAGCAATGCATGCAGTGGCTTCGGTTGGAATAAGGATTTCAAATGCATGGATGCATGGAAAGAGGTGTTTAATTTATGAGTTCGGGTAAGCTAATACATTACGGTGTATTATCATAGTTAGTATACTTTTTTTAACATAATACATATTCATTTGCAGTCACATCCTAACGCGAAGAGTATGAGGTACAAACCATTCCCTCATTTTGACGAATTTTCCCTTATTTTTGTGAAGAATAGAGCTGTTGGTGAAAACTGTCAGATTTCTATCGACCAGGCATTGGAAATGGCAGAAAATATGAATGCTTCCAGATTGGAATCAGAGGATATTGAGGAACCAAAGGACCAAGCATTTGAGAACATATCCGTTGTTGATGGCAAGAACGAGCTTTTCTCAGATACACCTACCAGTAAGTGTGTCGGACCAATTAATACCACTTCGAGAGGAAGCAAAAGAAAAAGGAGTATATTCCAATCTGAGTTTCTCAACATAGTCCAATTAGCGATGGACGTCCAAGAAACTCAAATGGAAAAGCTTGTATCTTGGCAAAAATATGAGCTGGAGGTTGGGATACGAAAGGATGTCATCCAAAAGATCTTCCAGGTTGAGGGTCTGGAGGAAGATGATCGATTGGCCCTTATGGATATCGTGATGACTGATATTCAGAAAACATAATGATTTTAGTCGTTCCCCTCGAGTCGAGATGTAGATATTGCATGGGTTTGTTAGGCAAGACTGACTGATTTGAAGCTATGTTGTAGATGTCTTGAATTATATATATATTTGTGTATGTAACTTGACCGTTTGTCAATCCATAGTGTATATATATTTTTGTGCACCTTGTGAACGGGTCGGAAAATATGGCCCCTGTATAAGCTAGTATCTACTTTTTCTTAAACAAGTATAATTTCTTTTGTTTAAAAGGATTTTGTTCTTTATTAAGTGATTCCAGATTGTGGTCTAAACTTCCCAAGTCAACTAATAGATTTCAAACTTGTAAAATAATTGCTTTTGTTTAAAAGGATTTTTTTTTCTTTATCAAATGATTCCAAATAGTTGTTTAACTTTCCAAAACAACTAATAGAAATCAAACTTGTAAAATAATTGCTTTTGTTTAAAAGGAATTTTGGAAGAAAAGATCCAAAACTAAAATCTGGACCATAATTCATGATTATAGAAAATATGTCTACTTAATAAAAATTTTATTCAAACAAACTATTTGTAGAATTATGGTATAAAAAAGTTCCAAAACAAATGAATGGATCATTTGAACAGATTCTTTTATATTGATTTTTAGAGTTAGAAAAACTACACCAGATACCCCTAACATCCTATATCAACTCTTCACCCCAAACAAAGACATATGAACTTAGACAAAACAACTTTGCACCCCAAACACAGACATATGAACTTCACAATGAACTCCCAGATATATGAACTCCAGACATCCTATATTAACTCTCACTCCAAACAACCCTAAGTGTTCATCTTTGTATATTTCTAAATAGAAGTTTCGTTCTTCAAAAAGAGATTGTTTCTCTTCCTTTTGTGCCAATTTCTTCAACAAGTGATAGCAGAGCCAAGCTAGCATAGCTTGCTGTAGTAGAGTTTTTGAAGATCGAGTACAACCTAGGACTGTGAAGCTTGTTGTCTGAGATACAACTACTCGTGGAGTGCATTCATCACTACAAGATGATGGAAGACCTTTAAGTTGCTGGAGGATTCAAGAAGCTCAACACTCAGAACTACAAAACATGGTCCACATGCATGAAGTCGTATCTCCAAGGCCAAACTTGTGGGATGTTGTAGGAGGCATTGAAGTCAATCCACCTGAGGATATTGCTGTTTTGAAGAAATGGAATATCAAAGCCGGTAAGATCATGTTTGCAACCAAAACTACAATTAATGAAGAAATGTTGGAGCACATCAATACAATGGAGACACCAAAGGTAGCATGGGACACGTTTGCCTCACTTTTCTCGAAGAAAAATGATGGAAGGTTGCAGTTTCTAGAGAACGAGCTTCTATCAGTTGCTCAAAGGGATATGACTATCAACCAATACTTCACCAAGGTAAAAACTCTATGTCGTAAAATCTCTAAATTAGATCCTACTTCCGCTATTTCAAAATCAAGGATGAGAAGAATTATTATTCATGAACTTAAACCTAAATATAGAAGCTTTATTGTTGCTATTCAAGGTTGGGCAGTCCAACCTTCTCTAATTGATCTAGATAATATGTTTTCCTGTCAAGAAGCATTGGCTAAGCAAATGTCGGAGGTCAGAATAAAGAACAATAACAAATAAGCGCTCTTTAGTGGCCAGAGAAAAGGTTAATCAAAATATCAAAAGAAAGTAGGATTAAAAGGAGATGAAGAAATTCCAAAACGCTCTCAAGTAGAGGAAGCTAGTAAAACTAATCAAAATCACGAGCATAGTAAAAAGGGTGAATGTTATATCTGTGAAAAGAAAAGCCTCTATGCCAGAGATTGTTGTCGAAAGAAAAAGGCAACAGAAAACAACACAGTCACCTCTCAAGCTGAGAGCATAAGTGAAGAAAAGTGGGATGCAGAGGCATGCTTTGCTACAGCAGATCCCAACCCCCAGTCCACATCCAATGTGGTGGAGAATGAAGTGGTCTTCCATGCGGAAAAGATAAATTATGAAAATGATTGGATAGTCAATCCAGTTGCTCTAACCACATAACAAGAGATAAGGATAATCTGATAGAATTAGTTAGATCTAAGAAAAGTCTAGAAAAATCTTATTCCTTGAGCTCCAAGGATCACATGCCTATAAATAGGAGATAGCTCCATATGCGAGGCAAGCAAAGCCAGAGAGTTTATGTGTAAAAAAATGAGTGATTGTCTTGAGAGTGAATGAGTAATTTCTAAGTGTTCATCATTGTATATTTCTAAATAAAAGTTTCTTTTTTCAAAAAGATATTGTCTCTTCCTTTTGTACCAATTTCTTCAACAAAAAATTGATGATGAATTATTTTATATTTGTACTATTTAGGAGTCTTTTTAAATATAAAATATATTTAAAAATATTTACACTTTATAGCAAAAAGTTCCAAAAGTATAAAACTTTTTGCTATAAAGTGTAAATATTTTTTAGATTTTTTTTTTTTTTATTTTCAAAAGTACAAATACTATTGAAACTTTTTGCTATAAAGTGTAAATATTTTTAGGATTTTTCTATTTATAAGAATTTTTTCCTCTTTATCCCCATCCTTTAATTAGGATAATTAATAAATTACTCCAAAGAAAATTGAAAATAAAATATAATATCTCATGAATGACATCAATCAATTTGAAATTATTAGGAGTACTTTTTTTTAAAGTAATTTAGGGAAGCTATAATGACCAATTAATTTGAATAGAATACTATAATATAGATCTTTGAAAAAGAAACCTAGAAAGCCCGTTCCTTTTTCTCCTTATGGAAATTTGAACAAGCTAATTAGAGATGATGCACATTTTTTGTTTTTTTAAAAGAGTCTAGCAACTACTCGATTAATTATATGTTAAATTATAATTTTAGTATTTAAATATCCAAATTTATATCTTTTTAGTCTCAAAATTTTATGTTTAAAAAATTTCAAAGTTCAAATTTCGCGCCTAAATGTCCCTAAATTTTAGAAATGTCTAATGTTCCATGATATTTCAATTTTGTGTCTAATAGTTCTTCGACATATTCAAAATTAGAAGAAAAATAATTGATTTATTGAATATAAAATTGAATTTTAAGTCTTATATGAAATCCTTAACTTTCAAATTTGTATCTAGTAGGTTAATAAAACTTTAAAAAATGTCCAACGAATCAAGTACGATGGTAGACAAATAATTTAAAATTCAATGACATATTAGACATAAATTTAAAGTTTAAAAACCTATTAGACACCTTTCAAGGTAGAATGACCTGATAGATAGAGTTTTAAAAGTTTTGACACTTTTATTTGACACTTTTAGAGTTCGTAAACTATATATGGACAAATCTGAAAGTTTAATGATTGAACTTGTTGTACAATTCTAAAACTTCGTTATTAATTTAAAATATGATTTATAACAAAAATTAATATATTTGGATATAATTGAAATTCCAACCTAAACATAATTATGTTAATGTAGTCATATGTCATCGATCAACAAATCAAATATTTGAAAATATATTTTAAAATATTCTTCAACAAATTGCAAAAATCACTCATTATTTAAATATTTAATTTCAATTTCAACATAGTAACCAATAATGATAAAGTAAATAGTTGCTTTTAAATTTTTAAACAATCGTGCTATGTTTAAGTTGGCAACAAAGTCACTTGTTATATTACAATCACATCTTCAAACTTTTAATTTGATTAATCATTTAAGCTAAATTATATCCTATCAACTTTTAACTTTCTTGGTAACATATAACCAAAATTTGGGTGCAATGTAATTATTTCAAAACAAATTCAAAATTTGTAATTCTATATTAACCAAGAAAATATTATTTTAAATTTTGTAATTACAATATTGACCTTCTAGAGTAAATTAAATTGTATTATTCCACTTCTTAATGACTCGGGAGTTAAATTGAAGTCAATTTATATTAATATTTTTCTAGAAAGAGACTCACAAAAAATTGACATTGACCAAAGTTTTTTTTTTTGTTCCTTCTTGGGATTAAGAAATATAAACCTCAGCTGAATTTTAGACTTAGTATCAATTAAAATAATTATATTAATTTAAATCCATATTTACACTTTCTAATTTTCTTTCGATTAATATTATGAAGAACTTATAATTCGAGTGAATTAAACTTTTAAATTTTCATAAGCTAATCAATTTAGATTATCACAACGATTAACCTTTGAAAATCATCTATACATTAATTCTCAAATTTGTGTTGACTTTTTCAAATGTCGATTTTATAGAATGGACGATTAGAGTAAATGTAGAAATGACTTTCAAAGAAAATTGTAATTAAGAGTCTACATTGAATCATATATAAAAAAAAATTATAAATTTAGTTGATATAGTTACAAGTTTCACACGATTTTTTCCAATAAAGAGAGTATACATTGACACAATTACAAATATTCAGAAGTTAAATTACCATCTTAAATTTTAGAGGTATAATGGATGTTTTTTTAATGGTTTGTTTTTAAGGAATTAGTAGAAGTCTGTTAACGCAATCTATGTGGAAATTTGAAAAATGAACATAATGACAAAACTGCCCCATTCTTCTTTCTAAATACTCACTGTCACAGATTTTTCTTCATCGATTCGGTGGGTTCTTCCATTGACTTCGGGTCATTGGTTTGGTCAAAAGAGTAAAATCGTTCATTATTTGTGATTAATGAGCTACAAGTTAATTTTCGAAATAGTATAGGCCAACTAACTAAGACATACCCTCTCAAATAAGGGGTTAAATATTTGAATAATTCATCTTATATGTTGTTGAAGTAAAAAAATAATAATAATAATAATAAAAATCTTCATAATTTGGATTTTTTTTTATTTTAATTTTTAATGATTCGAACCTTTGACTACTTGATCAAATGATATGTACCTAAATAAGTTGAACTACACTTAGATTAACATTATTTGGTTAAATCATACATCTTTTTTATATAATTAGTTAATCATTTAAAACTTATCGCTAGGGGTAGTCGGTTCGGTTTGGTTCGGTTTTAAATGTCGATTTCATTTTTTTTCCTTATTTTAAAATTATTTTTGTTTTGTTTCCTTTGCTTTTTATTTCTTTTTTTCTTCCACTTCCTCTTGCCTATGACAATCTTTTTCTCTTTTTTTATTTTTTTAATTTTACAAGTTTTTCTAAATATAATTTAAGTATCAAACCACAGTAAGAAGATGTTCAAATGACTACAATAAAAACTAAAGAGTTCTACAAAGTACATAATATAGAAATTTCAAACAACCACCTTCAAAGTTTTAAGTCACATAAAAGCAACAAATAACACGCCAAGCACTTAATAATAACATAGTAACATTCTTCCCATTATTTGTCACATCACTCTCCTTTTCCTTGTTCTTTACCTTCGCCGCTTCGTTCAAACCCCCTACAAAGATTAAGAAAAAATATGATAAACTTGTTAGTTGTTACTATAATAAATATATAAATAAATATATTGAAAAAATATAAATATATTTTAAAGATACGAATCTTCCTCGTCATCTACAATTTCCTCCAAGTATTGTCGTAAATCAATGCTAATTTTTTTTAACATAACCAATTTTGTGTACATACAAGTGTCTTAATTGTGGTTGAAGCTAATGAGGTACGAAAAGGATCAATTACTCTCCCACTAGTGTTGAATGTGAACTCAGAAGCAACTATGGATATTAGAATTGCTAAAAGATCTCTTGCAATTTTGCTAAGAATCTTATATTTAGCAGAATTCCCCTTCCACCAATCTAAGATATAAAGTTATCCTCACGTTTAACACGAGGCTCCAATAAGTAAATATCAACTTCTGAATCCACATTTTGTGAATCGTCTTCATCCAAATCTTCAAAATCGAAACGAAAAACTTTTGAAGCACTTGTAGTTTCAAATGAAGCACTTTTAATGGTACATGAAGATTGACCTTTATTAGCAACCGATAGTGGTAAATTGTATTCATTGAACAATGCTCTCAAAACACTCTCTACCTTACTTCCTACGGCTCTTGCCACATCAAAATCAAATAACCAATTTAGGCAATACAAAAGAAATTTCATCTTATAACGAGGGTCCAAAACACAACATACAAAAATAAATTTGTTCTATCTTTTTTCTCCCAATATTTATCAAACTTTTCTTCATTTTCGTTACCATTTCATGCAAAAGCATATCATTAGGACCAATTGCACTTGAATATTTTTTTGTGCAGCTCTAAATAATACTAATCTCATGGAAGACTGTATTGGAAGTAACATACAAAGACCCTGAAAGCCGTATAGTTACTTCATAGAACATTAACAAGAATTTGATAAATATTCTAGCAATTTTCCAATCCCTGTTGGTTGGTTTTTCCACCTTATTCATGTAGATCATGTCGTTGTTTTCTAACCTCTCAAATATCTTTTCAAATTTTACAATTGTCTTAAGCATCAAATAACTAGAATTCCATCTAGTTTGAACATCAAGACACAACATACTTTTACTATCTATGTTCTCCTCTTCAATACACTTCTTAAATATAGCAAGTCGAGTAGGAGAAAATCTAACAAACCTCACAGCATCTCGAATTCAAACCAATGAACCATTAACATTTTTTAGGCTATCACATACAATTAAGCTCAATATATGTGCACAACATCGAACATGCAAGAACTCACCATCTAACACCAACCCATGCTTAAAACGCTTCATCAGATAAGCAATGACAGTCTCATTTGACAAAGCATTATCAACTATTAATATCATAACCCTTTCAATACCCCACAGTTTTAGACATTTCTCAACCTCTTTTCCTACCGTCTCCCCTCTATGGTTCTCAATTTGGATGAAATTAAGAATTCTCTTATATAACTTCCAATCTTTATCAATAAAGTGTGCAGTCAAAACCAAAAAGTTCATATTTTGGATTGATGACCACGTATCGGTTGTGAGTGACACTCTATATCTTTGATTCACAAAAATGTCTTTCAACTTCTCTTTCATGCTATCATATATTTCCAAAATATCCCTAGTAACTGTTTTTCAAGAAGAAAGAACAAATTTTGGTTATACTAATGTTAAAGTCTCATTCACAAACCTCTTAAATCCTTGGTTCTCTATGAATTTTTCTCTTTCTTCCCTTTGCAGACTTTGAATCGTTGAGAAACAATCACATCCAGCGAAATGAACCTAAATAATAGATCGGAGAGATGTCCGGTTGGGAAACAAATATCGTGGTTTTGTGCCCTAATTGAGATCAAAGACGAAGGAAAAAGGATAAATTAAAAATCACATCTAAATCAAAACTGAGAGAAAATAAACTGAGAGGATGAGAAACAAAAACTTACTTGTGGTGCGAACTATGGCAATCGGTAGCCACTAGGTGTTGGAGAAGGTGGAGCGACAACGAAATGGAGAAGATCCAAAAGATCAAGAGAGATGGAGAGATGGAGAGACGAAGAGATGGAGGGAGAGAAGATTAAGAGAGATAGAGAAATGGAGTGGCTGCTAACTTGAAACTTGAGAGTTGAGAGACGAGAGGAGGTGTTGGTGCTTAGGGGTGGAATCAAAACAAAAGAGATGGGGATGGGAGATAATATCATATATGGAGGGACGAGGGGCAGATCGGCGGTGCACGAAATTGGAGTCGAATCGAACCATTTTAATTTGGTTTTGGAATTACATCGAACCGCATCAAACTAAATTTTTCAGTGTTGTTGATACTTCGATTCGATTTTGCAAATTAGTTCGATTTATGCGATTTCACTGTCCACCCATACTTGTCGGTTCTTTTGTGTAATATTTTCTTATGTTATAACTTAATCAATCTAGTATAATAAGCTTCAAGACAATCAATCAAATAAAAGAACACAGGTATATACATAAAAAGAATATGTCATATATCCAGTTTGGTAATAATTTATAGTATGTGTCAATATGAATATAACTTAATGGATAAAATTATTAATTACTATCTCAAAGATGGATGGTTTAACCATTGTAAAGAATCAATTAATAATCACGTTTTAAAAGTATTAGGATAAAAACAAAGTAGTTGAAAATACAAGGCCTAAAATGGATATTCTGAAAGATTAAAGTTAAAAATCAAGTGAAAATGATCATTTTAAAAGTACAATGACCAAACTACAAAATATTCATATTAAAAGTACAAAATTTTATGTAATGGACAATATATTTAAAAACTTATCTGATTCTTTATTAAATTAGAATAGTAATTGTATATTATAAATATTATAACGTGTTAGACAGATGTCCAAACTTAGTGTTAAAAGTCAAGTGTCCTTCTTCTATTACCACATGTGTTGGTCATATGTCATACAACAATCTATGCTTGGTGCTCAAATGTGTCACATCCTACTTGCCAAAATCTCTATAAATAAGTGGCCATTTGTAGATTTTAAAAACACACATACATTAGGCAAAATCCATGAATTTTGGAGAAGGTGGAGAATCTTGAGAATTTTTCTTATTTTATATTTCGCTATTTATTTATTTTGTATATTATATATATTTATTTTAATATTATATTTTATTGGTATCCATGTTCTCGTTGTACTTCTCAATTTTACAACATGTTATCACCACGAGCTCCAATCATTTCTCCAACTAAAGGTAGGTCTTAAAGCTATGTCATTTTCCCTCTTCGTTATAATTTATAAATTTAATGTTATTTTACATATTTAATATTCATTAAATTTCTAGCATAATTACAATATTTTGTGTTATGCATGACAAACTTTACGAAATTAGAATTAACAGGCCTTGATAAATATTTGTCAAGGGTACTCGATGCCGAAATTCACCTGGATGCTATGAACTTAAAGGAAACAATTAAAAAAGAAAATACAACATCCAATCAGAACAAAGCAAAACTATGATTTTCCTTCGTCCTCATCTTCACAAGGGATTGAAAATGGAGTATCTTAGAATAAAAGGTCCTCGTATGTTGTGAAATTTTTTGAAAGAGAAGTATGATCATAAAAAAAACAGTTATTCTTCCTAAAACTTGTTATGAGTGGATGCATTTGAGGCTACGAGATTTTAAATTAGTAAATGATTACAATTCCACATTATTTAAGATCAGTTCGAAATTGTTGTTATGCGGAGAGAAAATTAATGATGCTGATATATTAGAGAAGACATTTTCTACATTTCATGTCTCGAGTATGCTCCTACAGCAACAATATTGAGATAAATATTTTAAACAATATTCTGAACTAATTTCATGTCTTCTCTTGGGATAACAAAATAACAAGTTATTGATGAAGAACCACGAATCTCGACCAACTAAAACAATACCGTTCCTTGAAGTGAATGTTGTGAATGTTAATAATTGTGGTCAAGGTCGTGGTCGGTACCGTGGCAAAGGAAGAAATAATTATTACTTTCGTGGTAGTCATTCTAATCATTCAAATTTCAAAAGAACCACACAAAATGATGATTACAAAGGAAAATCTCCACAAGATAAAAGTTCAAAAAGTGTTGAAAATAAATATTTTCGATCCAGAAGGACTAAGCATTGGTCACGTACCTATCGTACGTCAAAACACTTAGTTGCTCTCTATCAAGCCTCATTGAAGGAAAAAGGAAAAAAATATGGAAGCAAATTTTGTATACCATGATAATGATATATATGACCCATCTAATATGACAAAATTGGATGTGGCAGACTTCTTTAAATCTCCTGAAGAGAAGATCGATACAGTTGACGGAACATCAAATGTTTCTTTTAACTATGAAAATAGCTAGAATTAATGTTGTTTTTTTTTTTTTTTTATCCATCTTTATGTTTTTTCTTTCTCTTAGTAAATGTTAACTTTTGTATATTCCAAGTATTGTTTTTCTTATTGTAATTATTTTCTTTTAATGAAGAAACCTGGATCATTTTCATATGTTGGGTGATTCAAAAATGGGCAAAGAAGATCTATGTCCGATAGATAGTGCAACTACACATACAATACTTACAAGTAGAAAATATTTTTCCAAACTGAATAATATCGGAAGCAAAAGTCAATACAATATCAGGTTCTGCAAACCTAATTGAGAGGTTTGGAAAAGCAAATATTAGTTTGCCTATAGGAACAAAATTTATAATTATGCATTGTTCTTTAATCAATCAAAGAAAAATCTACTTAGTTTTAAAGATATACATTGCAATGATTATCATATTGAGACTGATGGAAAGAATAATATGGAGTAATTTTATATCACATCTACTGTCTTGTTGGGATCGAATCCCGAGCAGAAGTATGTGAACATCTTGTATCTCGTTAACCGATTTTTGAAGAAACAAAAACAATATTCTAAAACAGAAGGTAGAAGGATAAACACATTATAGGCATGCTTTAGATGAAAGGAAATAAGAAGAAAGAACTATTCTTACATTTGAAGATTCCAAGAGCTCCTAGAACAATCCTCTCGCTTTTTCAACGAACACAAATATCTCCTCAAACAATATTGAACACGACCACGAGAATAACCTTGTTATTATCTAGGACTCTAATAGAAGGATATATGGTATCCAACTATTGGAAGAGAGTGAAGAGGAAAGAATTCTTTAGAGAGAATATAGAGGATTTCTTTGGTGGCTAGGATCAAAATTGCAAAATCGAATCTTTCCCTAAAAGGGCCATAAGGAAGATTTTATCTGGAGAAGGGTTAGCCCCTTCTCCAAGTCTTTCTCCAATTTAACTTTGTGCACAATTAATTAAATAACACTTATTTAATTAATTAGCACATTAATTAAATAACCATTTATATATTAAATCCAATTTAACGTATACATTTAATTACATAAATATTATATGTTTGTGCGCAACACCTATCTATTAATTAATTAATTCTTTGTGAATCTAATTCACTTAAATTAAATATTTTAATCTCATTTAAGTGTTTCTTTCCAACTTAATCATAATTATGGATCACATCCATAATCATTTACATATTAATCATATTAATATACAATTTTCTCAAATTGATTTGAACAATTCAAAGCATTCCTCTTTAATATCCTTTAGTGAGCTAACAAGGGGACGTGATGGATCTACAGATCAGAAGCTCCAACAATATGAGATTAATTGGCTAAACTCATTAACCAAATTAATCAATATTCGTTAACTGTGGGTACATTCCACTAAAGACCCACAGCTGCACTCTTCTCACTACAAATATATTTCTGTGTCCATGGATATAGATCAATAACAGCAAATTAGTCCTTAATGAGTGTTCGTAACACTAACTAGATAAAATTACCATTTTACCCCTAAGTTACCTTTGTATCCTTAAGTACCAGTGCTCCTCTAGTGAATAACTTATTTATTGTCCAACCAATAAACAAAAACCCTTCTCGAGTTAATGAGAGGGCAAGGTCGTTTGTTCAAGTCCCGGAGACATCACTTAAGGGAACAGTCATCTACTTAACCTAAAGTTAGGAAGAAGCGAATTCCATCTTGTATTATTATGTTCCTAGCTCCTCACTCGATTTTGTCCCTAAAATGGTAGACTTATCAAGTCGACGAACTAGCCATTCTCACTCATACATATCAAAAAACAATCTCTCGTGAACAAGAGTTTACAATACACTCAGGATTAAGACTAAGTTATCTGGGTCTTCCAATTGAAATAGGAACCAAACTAGTTAACGATGTTACATCTAGTGGTTACTATCTCGCAGTCCAATCTTATATAAACTCATTGCATAGGATACCCCCGTGTGTCACCTACACAAACGTGTTGGATTATTGCATTTGTATCAAATTAAAAATGGGTCATATCCATAGTATAGATATAAGGTACCTAGCCTTATCCATATACTATAAACCCTTTAGGTTATTTCTTGAACATTGATCCCTATATGTCTCCACATATGGTTAAAGACTCATAAGGCGGCCTTGAATGTTAGTTTATGGCTTTAGGGTTATTGAGACAAAACATAGTACAACACAATCAATAACATTTATTGAGTTGACATTGATAATTCTTTATTAATGACGATCAATTGATAATATTTACTATCTATGAGTTTTAGGGCATAAAACCCAACATGTCTCATATGAAAAATGCATACTAGAATAGTTGCCTGCTTTATCTTCTAGATTATATTATACTCATATACGAGAAATTGAAACATATGCAATAATGAACCTAAAGTTCATGAATCCAAACATATTTACAATCTGACATGATAGATTGGGTCATCTAGAATCTATAATGATGAGAATAATGATTGAAAATTAAAATGGACACCCATTAAAGAGCCATAAGCTTCTTCAATCTAATGAATTATCATGTGATACTTGCTCCTAAGACAAATTGATAATTAGACCATCACCAGCCAAAGTGGAAATTGAATCCCCTGCATTTTTAGAATGAATTCATGGTAATATATGTGAACCTACTAACCCATTAAGTGGACCATTTAGATAATAAGTGCATCCAACATATGGTCACATGTGTGCTTATTATCAATTCGAAATCTTGTATTTGCAAGAGTACTTGATCAAATAATTAAGTTAAGAACACAATTTCCTGATTATACAATTAAGATCATTTGTCTTCATAATGTCGGTGAATTTAGATCCCAAGATTTTGATAATTATTATACGTAAATTTGGGTAAGTGTTGAACATTTTGTAACTTATATTTATACACAAAATTATTTAGTAGAATCATTCATAAAACGTTTTTAGTTAATTTCTAAACCATTGTAAAAGAGATAAACTTCCTATATTTGTATGGAGACATGCTATTTTGCATGCAGCGTCGGTTGTATGCATTATGCCAGTAGCTTATCATAAGTACTCACCATTACAATTAGCTTATGGCCATAAGCCAAATATTTCCCATCTAAGAATTTTTGGATATATAGTATATGTTACAATTGCTCCACCACAACATACTAAGATGGGTCCTTAAAGGGGGTTAGGAATATATGTTTGATATGATTTCTCATCAATGATTAAATATCTTGACCTCCTGACGGGTGATGTTTTTACTGCACGATTTGTTGATTGTAATTTTAGTGAGACAAAATTTCCAACATTAGGGGGAGGAATTAAGAAGTTAGAAAAAGAAATTACATGGATTGCATCGTTATTGTCTCATTTATATCTCCGTACAAATCAATGTGAACTTGAAGTTCAGAAACTATTTCATTTGCAAAATATAGCAAATCACTTACTAGATGCATTTATAAATGCAAAGAAAGCAACTAAATCACATATACCACCTACATATGTTTCATCGAAAATGGATATTGCAACGCAGCAAGTTGTCACTAATGAATCTGGAACACGCCAAAAGTGTGATAGACTAGTGGCTTCCAAAGATAAAAATTTTCGAAAAAAAAATAATTAATAGTCAAGAAAACTTGGTCGAGGATGTAAATACCCATGAAGAAATCCTTGATATGACTAGCGAGAAAGGTGAAATACCTGAAGATAATAATGAGATTTTAATAAACTATGCCATGGCAGGAAAAAGATAAAACCAAACTAATGTAGTTATGGACAACATCTGAAATGAGGATCCTGAACCAAAATTTGTTAAAGAATGTCGATATAGAAAAGATTGGCTTCGATGGAAGGAAGCAACCAGGGCAAAATTAAACTCACTTTCAAAACGTCAGGTTTTTGGACCAGTAGTCTGAACACCAGAAGGGGTCAAAATTGTGAGACACAAATTGGAATTTATGAGGAAAAGAAAAGAAATTAATGAGGTCACAAGATATAAAGCACGATTAGTTGCACAAGGTTTTTTTACAAAGATCGAGTATTGATTATGAGGAGATGTATTCTCTAGCGGTGGATGCAATTACGCTAAGATATTTAATTGGACTAATTGTGTATGAAAGTTTGAACATGCATCTTATAGATGTAGTCACAGCATATTTATATGGATCTCTTGACATTGATATTTATGTGAGAATCCCAGAAGAATTTATGGTACCTAAAACATATAGATCAAATTCCCCACAATTGTATTCAATAAAGTTACAGAGATCGTTATATGGATTGAAACAATAAGGATGGATATAGTATAATTGACTGTATGGATATTTATTGAAAGAAGGATATCAAAACAATCAAATATATCTGTGGTTTTTATAAAGAAATCACAGTCAAGATTTGCTATTATAACTGTATGTGTTGATGATTTAAATATAATTGAAACTCCTGAAGAGCTTCAAATGTTATAGAATAACTTGATAACAAGCAGAAATGCACGTTATTATAACGCAAAGATATAAAATAATGTGGGATGCGACGGTAAAAACATACAAAATCGTGTCCAAAAGCATTAAGTTGAGAACATTGCGATCGCATGCGCCCATCGCATTAAAGCAGCTAATTTACTTATTTTGTGTCGGAAAATGTGTTGACATAAAGCAAATTGCGGTCCAAGGAATTCAACGCTTGAGCGCATTAGAAGATTGCGATCGCAAAGCTGTGCAATCGTATGCGCTCGCGAATATTTGCTCAAGAAGGTGGCCACATAAAGACGGCGCATCAAGGTGAAAGCTTAATAAATCATGATGGGACAGAAAGCTGATGACGGTCGAATCCCAATTTAGTTGACAAGTCGTTAACGACACATTGTAGCAAGTACATTCAACTTTTCGGTGACCATTAATCGGCACATCAGACAGAGATTTAATGACCTCCCATCAATGGAGAGAAAAGTTCTTCACCTTGAAGCTCTATAAATACCGAAGGCCACCATCGTGAAAATGGTTCCATTCAGAGTTTTGGGAGTTTGATATATACACAGTTCGCCATATACATAGAAAATAGATCATAGATAGTCATTAGTCTGTAATTCATATACTTAGAAGGCGAAGGCGAGCAAAGAGAGAAAACGCCGAAAGATCATTCATGGTTAGCTCAAGAGACAGTCGGGATGCGCTACAACGGAGAGAGAGCCGACTATTGCGAAAACAAGAACACTTATTTGCACAAAGTAGAGTAAAACCCAATGTAAAAGCCTCGGGAAGCAAGACATTGCTATCAGGCTTCTCATCCTTATCTTCCATTGTTGTTTTGTATTCTGACTTATTTATAAAATAGAATTTGCATCTCAACAACTATTCAACCTCTTCACATTTCACATGAGTAGCTAAATTTCTGAATGGGTTGAGAAGCACTTAGCTAGCATGACCTAAGATCTTCATTTTATGCGATCATCTTGTCTTATGTATGCGTCCTTCACCCTTTAGAGATACTTGAGAGAGTAGTCTAAAGAAAGAACCTAGACTTGAGAGATTCAGATTAGAACTGCATAAGTGAGAGATAGAGACTTAGAGATAAGTTCTTTTTGCTATTATGCATCGCATGCACCCTAGAAATAGGATATGATAGTATGCGGTCGCCTTGTGTATGTGTGTATCATTCATCATTGCATAGACAAGAATAGAGGCTTAGACATAAGTCCTATAGACATTAGTGTATACATCGCATGCGTTAAAATTAGGAACTATGGCATTTGCATTGAGAGATGACATGTTATTGTGTGTGTGTAGCATGATCGCATAACTTGAATGCAATCTTAGGAAGTGTTAGCTAAATCCCTTCTCACCCCGTTTCCCGCATACTCATTGTAACTTTCGCTGTCATTAACTCTTTACTCAATTTCGCCATATAGGATTTATACTTTAAACAACATACCAACCAACTTATTGTTTTTGTCACCACAAAGGAATCCAAATTTACCGTCGCCTATTGTCTCAGTAGTCCCTGTGTTCGACCCTGGACTTACCAGGAAACCTAGTAAGGTTTATACTTGGATTTTACTAGGAAAACTTGCATGTGCAATGCATACACCACCATCGTAATATACACCATTATTTCATCACATTCATAACGCATCAAGATTTTGGCGCCGTTGCCGGGGACTACGGCAGTACATATTGTGCTAACAATAACTTTTTTATTTTCTTTGCAGCTTTCAACCTCTGTGTACTACCTCTTCTTTGGTAAAGGATGAAGTGGGCGTCGTATGAGCGAAGGAAAAGTTCTGAAGCCCAATTACGACCCAGAGATTGAGAGAACTTTCCGAAGAAGAAGAAGAAAAAACCGCCGACAACAACAAGAGAGAAATCCCAACATGGCGGAGCAACCGAAAGACAGAGCACCAAACGCAAATAATATCATGGCAAACCCCATTCTCTTGGCGAACACCGCAACAGACCCATTCGGAACTATGCGTCACCCAACCTTTATGATTTCTTTCCAGGAATCATGAGGCCAGCCCTGGACGGATTGAAATTTGAGATGAAGCCGGTTATGCTACAAATGATTCAAACAGCCAGACAGTTTGGCGGAAGGCGTGGCGAGGATCCGCACGCCCATGTCTGGAGTTTTATTGAAATCTGCAACACTTTTGTGTTCCAAAATATCTTAGCTGAGGATGTTCGACTAACGTTGTTCCCATTTTCGCTGTGTGACCAAGCAAGGAAATGGGCCTATTCTCTCGAACCAGGGGAGATAACGTCTTGGGAACAAGTAGTTGAAAAGTTCATGAAGAAGTACTTCCCCTCGACAGAGAACGCAAAAAGGAGGAAGTTGATTACTAATTTTGAACAAGATATTGACGAATCACTCAGTGACGC
Organism: Benincasa hispida; assembly: GCF_027475165.1. Taxonomy (NCBI): domain Eukaryota; kingdom Viridiplantae; phylum Streptophyta; class Magnoliopsida; order Cucurbitales; family Cucurbitaceae; genus Benincasa; species Benincasa hispida. The sequence continues at coordinate 36,180,425 of NC_143481.1, read as the reverse complement.
TTGGGCGAGGTTTAAAGGACTGGTACGAGAAACGGTCATCTCACAGGAGTAAGAACATACGGTTTAAACCTTCATGAATACAACTCTTCTACTTAAGTAAGATGCAAATCATTATATGAAATTGGAAAGAAATAAACTTAATTTTAAAAGACGAAAAAAACGAAATGATTACCAAACGGGGTCTAAGAAAATAAGAGCACTATTTAGGTTGACTTTATCTAAGTGTTTAAAAATTGTTTTAATTGGAAAGAGATCAAAGGGCATATGGGCCCCTAATTCATCAAAGGTAGAATGAGTTATTATAGCCCACTTAATGTTTCGATCTCCCATTATAATAGTTGAAGTTTTCAATTATTATAACCCATACTTGCTACAATAAACTATTTAAAGATGAGATTTTTGTATGAAACCCTAAGGACTTGAGGGTTGGATGCATAAAGGGTTATGTCGACTCCATCTTAGGCATATAAGGAGTATAGGTACGAGATAACCACTTAGAGAGAAGTTACACCAAGGAACCCTAACAAGATCAAATGGATGCATACCTAAAGGAAGAGGTAGGCTTGGATGCATAGGTCACTAGTTGGCCATAAGAAGGAGTCACTTTAGGAGCTCAACCTAAAGGGAATAGGCTTGGATACCCAAACCAAGGAAATGATGTGTTGGACAACATTGTGGACGCCCATAGGGAGCACCATGCGTTGGAGTTGAGTTTCCTTAGGGAACAAGCTCAAGTGGACAGCAAAGTGAAGTACATGTTTAACCAAATGAAACCCCAACTAAGTCCAAGTAGGTGGTGGATGGTTGAGGGACAAAGTTGAGCATGCAAAGTATGGGCTGAACACCTCAAGAAGGGCCATGCGTTGGGCAATATGTATATGTGTGACTTTTATGATGATAAAGAATACACCATATGGGATGGTCAGGAGTTTATAAAGGCTTAGTTCCTAAGCCTGTGGCGGAATCGCACGAGATGGTCAATAGGTCATAAATGCATAATTCCTAAGCCTGAGGCAGGAACTCACGGAATGGTTTGGGGATCATAAGGCCTAATTTATGAGCTTGTAGGAAGAACCTCACATGGGATGGTAAAAGGACTGATGGGTCTAGTTTTTTAGCCCATACGAGATTGGTCTATGTGCACATAGGAAGATATGTTTAATTGTCTACCCTGTGTGTAGGGTTAGCAGAAAATAGATACGTTCAAGCATGAGGTTTGAAAAGTAATCTCGTTGTGTTGTTGTGTTGTCATTGAGCTGTTTGCTCTTAAGGGTTGCAAGAGACCTATAGTTTGTTTACCGCTCACTGGACTTTTAGCTCATTCTTTTCTTTTATGTAGTAAAAGGGTCTAGATTGTTACTTGAAGATGAGGTCTGCTACAAGGTAAACTTCTTGCTTAGTAGTTGTAAATGGGGTGGGGAAAATAATTTGTAAAGCCTACTAAACTATATGAACTTTACTTCTAATATATGAAAACTTAAAATTAATTTATCTCTAGCTAAGGTTGAGTTAAAGCTAAACCAGTTAAGATAAACAGTAGGTGTCACAAAAAGGTAGTATTTATCGTCCTCATGTCTTTTTCCGAGTGAGAGATGTAAGCTCGAGAGGGGGTGTGACACATGCTCACCCCTAATGTAAGCAAGAGGTAAAAAAATCTTAGGTTTTAAAAAAGGTGGAACATTTTTCATTTTAGGCCTGAAAATGGGTCAATCATAACATTTTTTTTTCGAAACTCTCATTGTCTACATTGTTTACCATTTTGTAACAATCTTCTCTCATCATTTGTAACCCAAACTAAAATTGTATACACCTTAAACATATAATATTATTAACTCACAATCTATTACAACCATGTACTATAATAACCGACAGCTCCCAAAGTGTTTTTTTTATAATCACTTAAAAGGACAATTTAAGTAAACCCTACATCACTAATAAATTTAAATTAGTAAACAATAGTTAAGTTTGATTCATGCACAAATTACCCTTGAATAACACCGTCAAAAATCACAAAGTTTAATAAAAATTTCGCTAAGATATTGTTTATCTTTGATTTTTAAAATCAAATTTGTACCATCCATATTCATATATTTTATAACAGTAAAATTATATGAAATTACTTTTGTCTAACGATGTTTCAAACGAGAATTTCTCAAATGGAAAAATTTATTTGGAAAATTTAATATGAATCATAAATTTGCTAGATTATAGCAATTTAGACTCTAAAATTACAATTTCATCAAATTGGACAACAAACTTAAAAAAATGTTGCAATTTTTACTACTGGTTCAATTTTCACTAATTCACCCACTAATTTTTACAAAATGTGTAAAATCTCTTATTTTAACAAAAACATGTAAATATCTATCTCATTAATTTCAAGAAATTAAAATTTTGCACAAAAATAACTTTGACAAACACACACATTAATCATTGAATAACTTAGTCTTGCTTGATAACCATTTCGTTTTTCGCTTTTTTTTAATTTAGTCTATTTTCTCTCAATTTCTTATAATGTTTTGCATCTTTCTTACGTATATGAGTTGAATTCTTAGTCAAATTCCAAAAACAAAAACAAGTTTTTAAAACCTATTATTTTAGTTTTCAAATTTTGGTTTAGTTTTTGAAAATATTGATAAAAAACTGATAACAAATAAAAAAAATTAGAAATAGAAATAGTGTTTATAGACTTGATTTAAAAAACAAACAAACAAACAAATGATTACCAAATAGGACATTAGCTAAAATTCATAAATATCAATCAAAACTTTAGCTTTAGTGTCATTTTACTCTAAGAAATTATCAATGTCATATCATGCTTATGTTTTATAATTCATTGAATGTATAAGAGAAATCTTTTTTTCAATGACATTTAGAACGAGAACTTATAAAAGGATAAAATTACAATAATTTTTACAATTTAAAACTAAGATCTACACTTATTTAAGTTTGAGATATAATTTTATGAAATTGAAAGTTTAAGGTTATCCATTGAAAGTTCAAGGTTAAATAGATATACTTGATGAATTTGAGGGTCAAAATTTGTTTTTCTCCCTAAGGAGGCCTTTAGTGCGTGATACAAGAGAAAAGATGAGTTGAGTTGAGTTGAGTTGAATTGGTAATTATTATCTGGAGAGTTAAATTATCTGGGAAGTTAAATTGTCTGTGTTTGTTGTATAGAGTTGAATTGGGTTGAGTTGATAATTATTGTCTGTATTTGGTGTGCAGGGTTGGGTTGAGTTGAGTTTGGAAGTTTGTGTTTGAGTGCAGAATTGAGTTGAGTTAGGGTATCTAATGCAGTTTTTGTGAATGAGATTGGTTCTATTTTTTTTTAATTTCATTTTTTAGTTTTTAGTTTTATGCTTTGCTATTGTTGATTAATTTTCAACTATACACCTATTTTCTCAAATCATTTATGACATAAACTGGCCAATCTCAATTTTTTATCTCAACTTGTAGAACATAATAGATTATTTTCTATGTATTCTTTTGAAAAACTATAATGATTCTAATTCTCTTCAATCTGTAAAACATACCACCAAAATACATTTCACATTGCTACTCAATTACTAATGAATTGGTATATTGTATGTATATATATTGAATCTTGCTAACTTAACATTATTATTCCACATATCATACACATGAACGTTGAATAACTGGATAACTTAACAGTTTATTTTTATATAATATGAATTGTATATCTGGAACTGAAATTGTGCGTAGGATAATTACCTTCACAGTAACATTGTTCTGAAGATCACAAAAGTAATATCAATCGACCGAACATTTGGCCATTTAAAAAAAATCACAAAATATATGTTTTTTCAGGTTGAAATATTAGGTGGTCAGTCTAGTGGGTCCGAGCAAGTAACCGAGTACAGTACCGTAGCCATTTCTCTTCTGGTACAGTTAAGAAGAGGTCCGTTTTTTGTATGTCCATGCCAATTTTCTCAATCAGGTCACATCTATCATCCTCAGTGAGCCATTCAATACCAAATATGGCCTAAACTACCTCCTTTCGACGTCCAAATTCCATCTCATATTTCCCGACTTGTCACACAACGAGTCTGCACATATGTGTTGACTGTATATCAGTGGTTGATCGCATGATGTCAATCATTTCATTCTGGAAGGTGATTCATTTCCTCTTACTTCCTCTAGATGGATTTGTTGATACGCTCACTCTGCCATTGAAAATATTTGGTACACTTGCTCTCCCCGTGGACATATCTCCTTGATCTTCTTCCATCGCATCCTCAGACAATTGGATTTGTTCATTATCAAGTGTAGGGTATTCTTGTAACCCTAGCCAAATCTCGTCTTCCATTTCCAGGAACAAATTTGACGCCATCACCATTGATGGCTCACAATAGTGCCCGGTTGCCTTATCCTTCCAAACACACTTGATAGTTCATCGTATGGGGGGATGGCTTGTTCAATCCCTTTGTGTTATGATGACTACATTCATATATGAGAGCAATATTAGAAATTATATAAAAGTAGGTTTGGTGTAAATTTTTTAATATTTTAAAAAACTTACTGGAACCCAAACGTCGAAGATCTCCCTGTCCACCTGAGCGCACTTAAACTCCTCGTTCCATCTGAACCCTGATTGATATAACATCTCCGTTACTGTCGAATATTTTCTTCGAACTTCTAATCTTGTATTTGGTAGTATCCTGGTTTAGGCCACATCCGAGAAATTCTCGTCCATTATTTGCTCCAAGTGTTGTAGATATCCCGACAGGAAGGTCCCATTGTTAAACTTCCAACCGGACTCCACCAAAGAGGTTAGAACATTGACCAACCCAGCGTCCTCGGCTTTTGTCCCCGTGTGTTTTGATCTTTTTCCATTGCCTGCCATTCTAATTCATCCATGCATACATTGTAAAGACATTACTGAAAATTAAACAGCTTCGTGCGACATGTTATAAAATAAAAAACTAAAACCATGGATTGAAATAGTCGAACTAAAAATGTTCTCGACATAAATGAAGCATGAAATATTGTTCAACAAATAGGTAAGATGTTCAAATATGTCTTTCTTCAGAAAAGTTAATCATGATCTTTGCCATTGAGAAAATATTTTGGCAGCCAAATGATCTCTAAATTTGGTCCATTCATTCGAGGTCTCAATAAATTCAATATTCTCTTCTTCCGTAATAGCATAAGCAAAATTCTTATCCAGCGAATCATCAAGTGCAGCATTGATCCCCATCTCCCTTGTGATTAAGTTTTGAATCAGGAAACACGCAGTTATCGTTCGACATTGAACCTATACCGGGTAGAAGGATTTGCCCCTAAGAATTGTCCATCGACCTTCAAAAGTCTGAATGCTCGCTCGATAATATTTCTTGCCGACGAATGCTTCATGTTGAAAAATTCTTTCAGTGTTGTCGGTGTGTTGCCCACTCCACACTAGTCTGAGAGATGGTAGCGTTCCCCTCTATACGGAGCCAAAAATCCTTCAACATTAGGGTAGCCAGTGTCGCACAGGTAGTAGTACCCTGTACAAATTTTGGGATTATAATACATGTCTATTAATGGAGTAACTGAAGGTTGCTTATGTACATGAGTGATTTTTATACCCATTGGAACCCTCAATTTATGCGGTCGCGCAACTGCATCCCTCAGGACCCTAGAGTCGGCGGCCAAGCCCTCCCAGCCTGGCATAACGAAGATAAATTCTCCGTTTTGGTCACATACCACAAGAACATTTGTGACGATTTCCCCCTTCCTCGTTCTATATCATGGTCGATCTACGACACTGGCATTCATTTTCACGCACGTGTCGTCCAATGTCCCCAAGAAATTCTGTTGAAATTATTTAATCATGATAATTTGAGAAGATGTCAGCATAATTTATTTCAAATGCATTAATGGGATAGTAATGGAACTTTTTTCTTCCTTAAACCATTTCCATCGTGCATCTGTACATTCACTTATACCTGGTTCGGGGGTTTTCAACAACACAGTGTGTAGCTGTATTATTGCTCTAAGAACTGCAATGAAATATCTCGAAACCGTCTCGCCAGATCTCAAAAAATATATGCGTACTACTCTATTCTTCACATCATGAGCAAGAATGTGTAGGAACTTTGTCACTATCTCTTCAATACCAACACATCTACCTGACTCCAAACATTCCATCATTCTAATCATGTTGCATAAAATCATAAACGCCTTTCTATCCATCCGAGTACTATCACGACAGCCAAGTCACTCTCATAAATGAGGTGGAAGAACGTCAATTGTTGAATGTAGTGTCTAACGTTTGCTGGTTGTTATTCTATCCTTCTATTGTTGTTAAGCAGCGTTGCCAAAGTGAAGAATAATTGTCTTTGAGACTCAATAATAATTGTTATGATTTTAAACAGCTCTTGAACAGTCTCCATCTTACTAGGTAATAGTGGAAGTATGTAGATCATGAAAGAATGAATTATGCTTAGAATCAATGAACTTGGGTTTAGTTACAAAATGACAAGTCGTGTCAACCTAGGACATCACTCATATCTGACTATCCCGAGCCAAGTAAACATTACGTTCATCCCAAAAAATGAAACCTATTACAGTTACAATAATTGTACTACATTGTCCTACGCCCTGGTTACTAACTTGTTCAATGTGCGTTGTACTGTAAAACCTATACACGTTCTCTGCTTCATAGAATGTTTCATAGGATTTGTATAATACCCACTTGTACCCACTAACTTATCCATGACATTCATGCCAGGACAGATAGATCTTTGTGATACGCCCAATGAAAATGACATAGAATTTGTGTTTTCTCATCTGCCTATATTTTCATAACAGAGGTAGTCAATACCAGTAATCGACGTTGAAGTGAATGGTTTGTTTGAGGAGTTAGAATGCAAAGGTTATGGTATAAGGGCCCCCTCATATAACCCTTTCTTATCTATAAAAAACTAAAGTGTGCAACTAGATATTGTAGTTGACACATTATAAACGTCTCTATGTAATAATGACAGAAGTCGACATAAGTATTATAATACTTGACATATTTGGATTTGCATTAGATTTGATATTATAGTCTACAATTTTTGGGACTGTCTAAAATTTATTATAGTAGTCTACAATTTAAGCATAATTTAAAATGTAACAACAACTCTGTGTAACTAATATAATAAATATCAACTTAAAATGTAATATATGTACATTAAAATAAAACACTACTAGAATCTTATACAACAATTTGGACAATTAAGTTTTCCTCAATTATCTGATGATTAAAATTTTCGAAGAAGTTATATAGTGGACAAAAAATGTATATAAAAATACAAAAGTATCTAAACTTATTTCTAGGAAAGCCCTTGTCATCTCACACCCAAAAATCTAGAAATTTGGTTGAATACTTTCATGTGCCTAGTTAAATTTCAAATTTTATTGTAAGACCTTTTTCATTTTATTGCTATATCTTCCCTATTTTCAAAGTTTCAATATATATTGTTTGAATTATTTCATGCATATAATTTTAAAATGTTAGTTATAATATAAAAAGGATATAATAAAAACATCAATAGAAATGACTTAAAAAGATTTTAGCATATTTTACTTCTTCTGTAGCATGTTTTACTTGGAAGTATTTTCAGTTTGTACATTTTTATACTTGTATTGTGTAATTCTAAACCGTAAAATAATAATGATTTCTCATTAGTGTATTAATTAATACTCCTTAGACTTATTTTAAAAATATCACTCAAAACATATAATTATTTATAGATTAATAAAATGAACAATTAGAATTGTTGCAGGATTAATATTTGAAAACATCAAAATTAATTAACAAAGTTATAAGTTCAAATGAAATTAATTAACAAAGTTCTAAGTTCAAATTCATTCGTTTGTGAAATGTAGGGGTTTAATTAACAAAATTATAAGTTTGATACTATGTTCATCATTTAATATACTTTTATAATGGAAGATGTAAATTAATATACTTTTGATAAAACTTATTATTTAAATTAATTCATTTGATAAATGAAGATTTAAATTGATACAACCAATAATTTAACAATACAAGATAATATTTTTCTGATAACTTTGTGTTATAATAGTCTTCTTGAAGAAAGAGAGGGAAAAAAACTCAACATTCTCACAAGGGAGAAAATGTGGGAAAATGTCCAACATACAAGTCCAAAATACATAACCATAATACATTTGAACTAAATAGTCCCCAACAAGTAGAAGAAAGAATAGACAGTAACGAAAATCATTCCGAACTTAAAACTTACGAACCTCAAACTTACAAAAGGTATGTTCGATTAGTTTAGGCCCTACACGGAAGAAACAGAAGTGTAGTAAGACCATAGTGTATGTTGATATGATTGAAGTAGTAATAAAATATACGAGATCATACCTTTGTTTATGTTCGGAGTGAGCGAGGGTCGAGATAGTCCACAACTAGGGGGGCAGAATATTCGGTTCTAGGTCTAATAAAAACAAGGAAATGTTAGCGACATATCTTACTTTGATTATAAGGAAAGAAGGAAACATACCTCATATAGATGGAATAAATTGAAGTTAGTGGTGGAAGAAGGAAACAAAGTATATTGCAACAGCCAAACAACATATACTAGAATGTAAAACGAATTTAAGAGAAAGTTGAAATAAAAAGGAAGGTTAAGGGACTTAACAACACACTTTATAAAGGAGTATGTGGAGAAGTCTAAAAAAATACGAGGACAGATTGGGATATAAGTAGAGAATACAATAAGGATAGTTGGTGAGAAAGGTTAGGTAAATTTAAGTGCATCTAACCTCAATAAAAATAAACAGCCTCAACATTCTAGAATTGAAGTCAATTTTAAATGTACAAAAATTAAATTCATTTGAATGCTGAAAACAAATTTAATGGAATGAAGAAAAAAAAATCCATTCACTCAAAAGACAGGTTAAAAGAAAATAAAACCAAAACAGAAATCATACTCAAAAGATAAAGAAAAACAGATTTGAAGGAAATTATAAAAAAAAAAAAAAAAAAACATTCAAAAGATAAGGGAAAATAGAGATGCATGCCCTTTTCTAATCTATAAATTGTAAAGAAATGAAATTAAAACAGAAATCATACTAAAATATGAGAAATCATACTCAAACGGTAAAGAACAAATCATCATTGGCCTTTAGGGAAAAAAAAATAGAATACAGACCTGTTATTGGGGTTGATTGACCCTCCACCAAGCTCTAATAACATGGTCAGCATCCTCTACTAGGAATCAACTTGCCTCTAATTTTGATGGAAAAACATAAGAAAAAGGACAAGGAAAAGACACATGAATTAATATTGAAGCGACAAGAGGAAATTTGGATTAAAAAAATATGGAAACCAGTCACGAAACAGAATAGATATCAGTAGGGAAAAAAGAACAGAGATAGATTTAAAATAATATAAATAGATTAAAAAATATATATAACCCATTCAAGCCAATGGAAACAACATTAGACAGTAATTGTAAGAGGAACAAAAAAATTATAGGAGTTTGCTTTGGACAATCCGGAATCGGAATCGAAAAATAGAATCTTCGACAGTCTAGAATCGAAAAATCAAACATGGAAGAAGAACATCAAACATACAAGGAAGAACATCGAACATGCAAGGAAGAATATCGAACATGCAAGAAAGAATATCGAACATGCATGAGGAAGAACAGAGACGGATTTAATACAATATAAAGGATAAAAAAAAAATATAACCCATTCGAGTCCGTGGAAACAACAGTGGATAGTAATTGCAAGAGGAACAAAAAAATTATAAGGGTTTGCTTTGGACAATCTGGAATCGGAATCAGAATCGAAAAATATAACCTTCGACAGTCCATAATCGGAAAATAAGATCAAACATGCATGAGAAAATCAAGACGGATTTAATACAAATCTTCGGCGTTGAACAAAGTTATCGAAAAAAATAGATCTGAATAGAAACAAAACCTAAATCTACTATAAAATAAAAAATAGTTAGATCTACCAAGAAAATGGTTAGATTTACCGAAATATCGTTAGATCTACAAGAATATCGTTCGTATGTACCAATCTAAGAAGAAATCAAAGAAGAATATCAGGAATAGACATACAAATAAACAAAAAAAAACCATTCCAAAGCAGAGAAACGCAGAGACGTAGAGAGAAACAAAAAAAGACATAAAGAGAAGCCAAAGTAGAGAAACAAAAAAAGACATAAAGAGAAGCCAAAGTAGAGAAACAAAGATATGAAGAGAAATACAACACATTTCAGTCGAAGGGAGAACGAAAAGATCAGACGACGAAGACAAATCAAACGGAGAAAGAAGGGAGAAGATGAGAAGAGAGAAATGTGATTAAGAGAAAAGAGAGGGGGGCATAATAATAAACCTGCAAATTGGGCGTAAAACGAGGAAAGAAAACGATGGGATAAAAAGGTGGGTTTAAAATCTACCGTTTTAAGTTAAGTGTGCATCAAACACCACATGCCCTAAAAGAAAAGAGGATAGTTTTACAGATGACCCAAAATATTTGACCGAAATGAGATCTAAGATAGTTTTTGAGATTACAATTATATAATCCTCTTTGTTTACATCATCCAACATTATTTTATTAAAAGTGGAAAAAAAGAAAAAGTGAAGAGCGATAATGTTGAATAAGAAGAGAAAGAGCGAGAGTGAGAGAAAAGGAACGAGAGCGAAAGAAGGAAAAAAAAAACAAAAATATTAAAATAATAATGGATGAAATAACCAACAATTTATATATAACTTCAATTTTTTTTAAAAAAAAAAATTTAAGGGGTGACTGGACAAATAGCAAAATTTAAGTTTTCATTTGGATAAATGAAAAAAACTTTTTAAAATTATAAAAATAGCAAAATGGATTATAAAATTTAAAAACAATTATTAACAATTGTCAAAACTACCCCACATGGAATTCCAAAGATGTGTGAGTTTCAAAATCGTTTGAAAACAACAAATACACTCTGTCTAGACAACTATCACACAATAAACAATGCATTCTGACAAACTGTCTAATCCATATGACAAGAAATAAACTGTTTTCTTCAATACAGACTTGCTCCTAAAAAGTAAACTTACTCTAATAGGAATACAAGATTGAAAGGAATCGAAATCTTGGAAATCAACGATTTCAATGTTGCCCTGATCAATGTCTGCTAATTCATTATTCAAATACAGTGTATTTCCAGTGTTCGGAGCAACCGGTGAGACATGGTCAACCGTTACACATAAATCAATTTTGGGGGACTCTGATAAAACTGACATCAATCACAAGATATATTTATCTTCAACAATCCCAATAAGATTGGAATTAAAAGAACCAATCTGGTACATTGTCAGACGGATATAATTAACTCACCGGATGAAAAAAGTTTACCTTGGATATATTCCAAAAATTGTTGGAACCATGAATTTGATGGAATATACGCCTCAAAATTTCAAAAATCATGCTAGTGAGAACTCTCATCCCATCGACCATCAAAGAGGAGTCTAATTCAAAACAGTAGCTTGTTAAAGAAACCACAACAAAACCTAAATCGATTAATACTTTGTGTGAGTAACAAAAGTTATGATCATTTTCTTAGAAGTAATATTTATTTTTTTAATCTATTAAGAATGAATGTATAAAATTATGAAAAACAATTCAAATATTTAATACAATTGAATACGTATAAAGTAATGAAAAACCGTTCAAAGATTTGAATAAAATATATAGATAAAATAAAATTTTATAATATATGGATATTTAAAATATAAATTTGGTAGAAAATCTGGATATTTAATTAAGGTGAGATTAATTCGCTAAACATAATCTAAAATAATAATAATAATATATGGAGATTATGTTAACTACATGAGCAAAATTAGGAGGAAAGTTGTTCCTAAGCAATATCAACAATTATCCTCTGTACATAACTCGACCTTGTTTTATATTATGCAATTATTGGTATTTGTAGTTTCTTCAATTTGGGGAATCTAATAAAACTGACATCAACCACAAAATATCTTTATTTTCAACAATTCTAATAATATTCAAATTGGCAGAACCAATCCAGTACATTGTCAAATGAGATATAATTAACTCACCCGAGGAAAAAGTTTACCTTTCATATATTCCAAAAATTGTTGGAACCATGAATTTGATGCCTCAAAATTTTAGAAATCATGATATTGAGAATTCTCATCCCATCAACCATAATCCGTTGTAAGGTCATAGCAGAAACAGTAAAACCACAACAAAACCTAAATGGATGAACACTTTGTGTGAGTAACAAAAGTTATGACCATTTTTTTACGTAGTGATTTTTTTTTTTTCAAATTGTTAAAATAATAGCAAGAACAGTATATAAAACTAATTTATTAAGAATATGAGAATATACAACTAATTTATTAAGAATTGATATATAAAATTATGAAAAACAATTCAAATATTTGAATAAAATTGAATACTTACAAAATAATGAAAAACCATTCAAAGATTTGAATTAAATGGATAAAATAAAATTAAATAATATATGGATATTTAAAATATAAATTTGGTAAAAAAATGTGGATATTTAATTAAGGTGAGATTAATTCGAAAAGTGATTAAACAGAATCTAAAATAATAATAAAATATGGAGATTATGTTTACTACCTGAGTTGAAATATCAACAATTATCTTGTTTTTATTCTACAATTACCTGCTATTTGTAGTTTCATCAATTTGGGGAACTCGGATAAAAATGAAATCAACCACAAAATATCTTTTATCTTCAACAATCCTAATAAGATTCGAATTGGCAGAACCTGCTACATTGTCAAACGAAATATAGTTAACTCAAGAAAAAATTTTATCTGGGATACATTTCACAAATTGTTGGAACAATGAATTCGATGGAATATGAGCCTCAAAATTTCAAAAAACATGGCAGTGAGAATTGAGAATTTTCATCTCATCGACCATCAAAGTCTAATAAAACCATATAACTTGTTAAATAATTATTTTTTTCCAAATCGTTAAAATAATAGCAAAAACAGTATATAAAGCTAATTTATTTAAAATATGAGAAATATATCACTATTTATTAAGAATATATGTAAAAAATTATGAAAAACAATTCAAAGATTTGAATAAAATTGAATACTTATAAAAAATGAAAAACCATTCAAAACTTTGAATAAAATATATCGATAAAATAAAAGTTAATAATATATGGATATTTACAATATAAATTTGATAGAAAAATCTTGATATTTAATTAGGTGAGATTAATTCGAAAAGTAATTTAAAAAAAAGTCTAAAATAGTAATAAAATAAGAAAAAATCTTGAGGAATATCAATCATTATTGTATATACATAACTTGACCCTGTTTTCTACAATTATTGGTATTTGTAGCTTTATCAACAACTGGCAAATCAAGAACTTAGGTACATGAGAATTGCTATAAATCTTATTCCGGGACAATTTTATCATTTTTGGAACGAAACCTTAAATTTTGTGATGGGCTCTAATTCTCCAAAAGTTAATCTGATCTGGGTTCAATATTTTGGGCCGCCCGTACATTTAACCCAATCGTCAGAGATCGGATAACGTCACGACGAAGGCCACCTGAAACTCAATTTTCAGCTGTTGTGGTTGCAAACAAAATCGCTTCTCCGGCAGCTCTCAGGTGCGTTTTCCGGCCTTCTTTCTAACTCTAGCTTCAGGTTCACTTCTTCTTTCTCCGTCATCATAGAAAATCACAGTCGATTGAATTAATCTGTGATGTTTAATCTATCTCTGTTTTTTTGCCGAGAAATTGTAGAATGCAGTGTGTAAATTCAAGAAATTCTTCAACATTTAAGCTTTAGATTGTCCGTTGTATGAACTTTTTCTCATGGAATAAACGGGAATGAACTTTATTTTCTTTTATGTTCCCTCTGTAGTTAACCAAACTGGAAGTCTCGGTTCTTTCCTGTTTGATGCGATGCTTATTAATACTTGAGGAACATAACAGTTCTAAGGGCAAATCGTTTTCTAATTTTTTGTGATTTTCAGTGAATTTAGATAGACGTGTTGCTCTCGGCTTGTAACTGAGCCAATGTCTCCAAGTGATGGCGGCTAGTATACCATTGAGAATGAAATACATTTTTATTCAAGTTTTCGCTTAATATAGGAAAATTTCTCAGTAAAGCTTCTAAGTTTGACTACTAGCTGAAGTCAGTAGAATTATTTTTCTTTGAATCACCAGTTTTCTGGTTCTTAATAATTCTTTGCTTATGTATATCTTTTGGTGTTAAATGACTTCCTATCTGTTTTTTCTGGTGGGTGTTTCATTTTCTCATTGGTCTTCTAGTAGTAGTCAACCTTTGAGCTGAAGCTGATCATACTTAGCAGATGCGAAGACATTTTATTGAGAGGTAGAGGAAGAAAGATACGATTTTCTTCTTCAATCAGGGAATAGTATCTGCCCGTTTAGCAGAAATGGTGCAGGATTTATCAATACACGCTCTGACAGCCTTGGGAGATCCGAAAGTTTATGGATCAGCTCTTTCATGGAGGAGGAATTTCAAGCATTTCAAGCAGACAAGTCTAACCCAATTAACTTCCAGGCAATGCTTTTGGTATCAATGCATGCGAAGCTTTTCCTTAACTAGCCAACCCTGTGGATTGAAACGAGGAAATTTTAAGGTCAAAGCTGGATGGTTGTTTAAAGGGGGTGGACAAGAGTTGGGTGGTCGTATAGAGCGCAGTGAAAATGCGAACAATGATATTTTAATCTTCTTTTTCCAGCTGGACCTGGCAACACGAGTACAGGTATAACGGGATGTTGTTTTGTTATGGATTTGCTGGTATAAGTGACACAGTAGCTCTCTCATCTTTAGCTCAACAAGATTTTTTTGGCATGGATTGTTGTCTTGCAGTATGCATTGAACATTGAGCAGTATGAAATTGCACAAGAATTGAGAACGAAGCTAACAGAGGTCAGGCTTGACGTGTGCCTTATTTGAAATAAATTGACTTATTCATAACTTGATTATAGGAGCATATATTGTGAATTGTCTGTTATACTTGTTAAAAGGTTGAAGCAGAAATCATCAAGCAGCAAGAATCAAAAAGGGGGTTAACTTCAAAGAGCGAAGTTCAAGACAAAGGTTTAAATATCATTCGTCTACGGTAAAGTCTCACTTATATTATACCCATGTTGGTATTTAGGTTATATCCATCAAATTGATCATTTATTCTCAAATTTTTCTCGATGATTATTTTTATCACCTCATTTCTTTTTTATTTTTATAAACTTGTTGTACGTTGTCATATTTAAACTGCTTGATCTCAGATATTTGTTGCTTTTTCCTGTCTCTTTTTACAGCGCAGATTTGCAGAAGGCTGTTGAAAGTGAAAATTATGCTTTGGCTGCACAACTGCGGGACGAAATTTCCAAACTGGAAACTGAGTCCCTAGCTGCATCAGCAAAAGTTCTGGCTTATGAAAGTGCTGAATATAGTTTTAGATTGGGGCAGAAAGTGAGGCACAAAATTTTTGGTATTATAGTTGCATGCTTTTCACACCAGTGTTTCAGCTTTATTTAATTGCTTTGAGGACAAATATGGCAAGTGTGAATATTATTGATATCTACTTTAGTAAAAGACATGGTTTTGGAGCGCTCTATCAAATTAACACATTGGAGTTGGATTATCATGGATTTTTAGATTGAAATGCACAGCATTACAGAGAATGGGTAATGTAGAGAAGTTAGAACAAGAGCATCCTTGCTATTTTGTAGGAATTTCCTGGTGGCGCATAAAATCAAATAAAGGAGAAACGATCTTGTAAAGAAATGGATGAGAGGGTTTTTCGCTGTATGGCAAAATTCAAAAGGATCATTCTCACCATCACTTGTACTTTCACTAGAACATAGGCGTTCAAATGTTTTCATCCTGATCCTCCAATATGCCACACTTTTCAGCTATAGTTTATTCAGTACAGTTTGTCAGTGTCTCTTTCTCGTACTAAAACGTTTTTCCTATCAGGATATAGAGGTGTGGTTTGTGGAATGGATCCTGTGTGCTGTGAATCAAGTTCTTGGATGGAGATAGCACAAGTTGAAAAATTATCTCGAGGTTCTAATCAGCCATTCTATCAGGTCAGGTTTTATTGACCGTGTTGTGTATCTTTCTTCCCTCTCTCTCTCTCTTCTTCTTCTTCTTCTTCTTCTTCTTCTTCTTCTTCTTCTTCTTCTTCTTCTTCTATGACTTTATGTTATTTTGTTGATATAAGAAGCATGATCAAATGAAAAATTGATTAAAAGAGGATAAAAGTCATCCTTCAAAATAAACTAAAAGAAGCCCCCAGTTATATTTTGTTGGTGCTAAAGATGTGACATGAAAATATTTTGTCAGTGAAACCCATAAATATGCCTGGACCAGTCTCGTTGGCTTGATGCACCAGCAGGGCTTCTCTCCTCTTTCTCTAACAATTCTTTTTTCAGGTTTTAGTAGATGTTCGTACAGACCCAGATTTGCTGGTTGCATATGGTATGTTTTCTATTCGTCCGATCTTGATGGCTACAGATACAGAATTACATGAACTTTGAATGTAGTTTTATTTTCCTATGGGCATTGTGATGTGTTTACAACCGTTGATGTGGAATTTTCTTCTATATTTTATGATGCAGTTGCCGAAGAAAATCTTCTTGTTCCCGAAGAACCTGATATGGTGGCTATCAGCTTCCTTCAATTTCATAATCATTGCCATTTCTATTTTTTTTTTTTAAGGAAAATGGTGTTTCAATGAGAAACAGCCAGAACTTTGCTTGGATTTTGAGCTGACTGTAGTAATGTGCAGGAGAGGTTTGATCATCCGTATAATTCTTTCTTATTCTATGGAGTGGATTCAGCTGGTGATTTCATTCCTATAAAGCAATTGCGGGAGAAGTACAATCGGCCTCGATATGAAGTTCCTTTTGATCCTCAAGATGATGAGCAACGTGGTGATGATTGATTGCAGAAATCTTCAGAAATCCGTCATTCAACACCTTCCAAAATGGTTTGTTCATCTCATTTCTCATTGATTCATTGATTTTCAGGAGCCTTCATGAAACTTGATAATTGAAAATCCTGAATCAATATTGTACATGTTATATACATAGCATATCGTAATCTTTTCTCGTTGCATGGGTACCAAATTTCAAAAGCGTTGTACTTGAACAATTGAAAATCAATAATAATCAATCAACTGCCTTGATAATGATTATATATGTTGTAGTTCTTATTTCAACTACAGTTTCTTCAACATAGTTTAAATTGGCAAACAAATTACGATAGAAGTAAAGGAAAGAAAAAGAAAGTTGCTGAAAAAGCAGTGGGGTTCACAAGTGTAGCGCAATGGAACTGAAACTTTCTCATCTTTTAAAGTATTTAGTCAAACAACTAGCATCTCTTACTGAAGTTGGTGATAAATATTGGCTGTCATATAGCTTTTATGTGGATTATATTTGCTCATATTTGATTTCTTATATATAATGATCTATGACTATTATCATTGATTCAATTGATGGAATGTAGCAGCTTTAATCTTCTTCTATGAAATCAAATACTGTTGCTTTGACTAACCTTTTTTCACCTTTTAAGATTGATTTTCAAATTTCTAAAAGTAGGTTTTGTTGGGGTTTAGCTAATCAGTTTGTTTTGAATAATTGATTTGAAGAATGGCTACAATCTTTCTTAAACATGAAAATCTTGCAACTCATTGATAAGCATAAAGTATTTACATCATACTAGTAATGTTTGTCCATAAATGTGAGATTCTCTAGAGTAAAATTGTTATGTAATATATGGGTTATGCATTGAGGTAATCTGTAATGAAAAGTATAGAATTTTAATTTTTTTTTTAGATGGGTAGAAGTGAGAATTTGAACACCGAGATATAATGTTTTAATCAGTTGGGTTATGCTTAAAATATAAGGCTCCGTCTAGTAATCATTTTACTTTTTGTTTTTAGTTTTTAAAAATTAAGCATATTTTCTACTCATTTCTTACGATGATTTGTATCTTTCTTAAGTACAATGGTTGAATTCTTAGTCAAATTTAACAAACGAAATGTTCTTAAAGACTACTTTTTTAGTTTTCAAATTTTAGCTTGGTTTTTTAAGGCATTGATAAAAGTAGATAATGAAAGAAGAAATTTGGAGGTGGAATTAGTGTTTATAGGTTAAATTTAAAAAAACAAAAACAAAAAATCGAATGGTTAACAAATGAGGCTTAAATTATTGATCTCTTTTAATAACTTATTTTTAAAATTTAAACAATGTAGATCATTTATAGATGTCAAAGTCATTGTGAATCAATCAATACACATTACTTCAAATATATGTTTTTTTTTCAATGTTTTATATAATTAAAAAAGTATGTGGTATACAAATTATAAAGTAAATAGTATATCATATAAAAAAAAATAGCCCTAGAAGATTCAAAGTTCTACATATCTAGATGATGTATCAATCAACAAAGATCTCAATATGATTGACCAAGTATTTTGACCAATTTGTGGGTTTTGAATACATTTGATAGAGTACAAAATATAATTGTATGATTTTTTTTCTTTAAAAAAATTGAAGTTAGTTAAATAAATGACTTTTATGAGTAAAACTAGAGATGAAAAATTTGAAATTATATTTTTCTGAAAAGAATGAAATTATAAAATAGTTGAAGACAAAATACGATGGTCAATAATTAATATCTTAACAACTTTAAGAAAGTGTCAACAAGAAGAGCAATTGATAAAAAGGTTGTTGAATGAAATGAGTGGGATCAATTTGACCATGAAAATTTAGAGTTTCTAAATTGGCTCATGGTTTCAATTCCAATAATCTGAAATTATAAATTTATTGGGGGATATAGTTGCTGTTAATTGCATTGATTAAAATAAAAAGGGGTAAATTATAATTTTAGTCATAAAATCTAATCTTTAGGTCTGTATTTATTTAGTTCTTAAATTTTCAACTTTGTATTCAATTGGTTTGTTAATTGGGAAAGGAGTTGACTACTTGTTTGACTTAAAGAGTTTGTGGATCTCACAACTAAACAACATCAATTTATATCTTATTAACTCTTTATACAGTGGACCCGAGGAATTTACAACTCTGTGGACTTCATAATGCCATGAAGTTTACTACTTTTCTTGCCCCAAACACTCCCTTAAAAAATGTTTAATAGATCTTTAAATTTTCATTTTTGTATCCAATAGATCTTTAAGGTCTCATTTGATAACAATTTCTTTTTCTTCTTCTTCTTTTTTTTTTTTAAATAAAGCTTATAAACACTAGTTTTACTCATAGGCTTTCATGTTTCGTTAATCACTTCCTACTAATATTTTCAAAAACCAAACGAATTTTTGAAAACTAAAAATAGTAGTTTCCAAAAACTTGTTCTTGTTCTTGGAATAACACCTAAATGTTGAAATGCTTTTTAATGTAATGTTGAAATGCTTTTTAAGAAATGTAAAAACCACCTTTAAAAATTGAGGGAGAACAATTATAAATTTCAAAAATTAAAAAAAATTATTATCAAATATGACTTAAAATTTTTAATTTTGTATCTAATAGGTCTTTGACCTATTCGACATATTTTTTCTATTAAAAAATCATATATATATTGAATATAAATTGAAAAAGTTAGACTTTCATTAGGCATAAAGTTTAGTTTTACTTCTAACACCATCAATTATATTTATATTTTCTATATAAAAAATTGAATGTATGAAGAGCCTATTAAATACAAATTTGAAGGTTTAGGAATTTGTTAGATACAAAATTGATGGTCTATCGATTTATCAATGCTTTTAAAAATTTATAGACCAAATAGATACAACTGAAATATTAGAAACTAAACTTGTAATATAATCAACAAAATTCCTATTTTTTAGGCCAGTATTGTATATACTACTCTCATTCATTATTTGACACGTCATCAAATAATTTATTAAATTAGTATTAATTTATTCTTTAGACTCCACATCATTCATAGAAGCTAATCCATAACACATGGTATATGTGAAATTTATAGTTTCAATAAATTTTTACATCGTTTGACTAAAATAGTTGTAAACTATTTGGAAAAAAAAAAAGACAAAAAAGAAATTTATAATAAAAATTTAAGGGACTATTTAAGGCCTTGAGATGATATAAGATGTGTGAAGTTTTGATGTCTGGAGAGTTCTGATCGAGTATGAACGATCGATTATATTCAAACACTGATATACGATAAGGAAAATGATGGTGAGATATGAAACACATTTTAATGATATAGGATGTGGAGATATATTATTTCACCTTGGATCGGATAATAGATTCGATTGTGTTGAAGCATATAAAGTCCATTATATATAGAGAGAGTTAAGGAAAATTGAGGTGGAGTGAAATAGCATCTGATGTGGTACCAAAAAGGTGGGGCCCATAAGGGATGATGTTTTAAGAAAATCTTGGGGTTTGGAAATCGTCACTCATTTTCCATGAGAGTGACTATGCAAAAAGCTGGTCCCACTTTCTGCTCCTAACACTAACCTCCATAACAACTAAATTAATTTTTATTTTTTTTCTTTTCTTTTTATAAAAATGTTCAATTAAATCTGCCTTAATTATTATGATTCTCCGACGCTTTGTACTTCTCGTTATGCCATGCCACTCATTTTTTAATATATATATATATATTAGTTCTCATATTTTTCTTTTAAAGATTAGTTTTATTTAGTTCATGTTATAATTTTAATTGTGAAAGTCTCTTTGATAGTTACTTTATTTTTTAATATTATATCTATAGATACTATTTTTATCGGTAAATTTTTATCAATTATTTAAAAAATCAAATCAAAATTTAAAATTTAAAAATATTAGGTCTCATTTGTTAACTATTTGATTTTTTTTTTTTTTGAAAATTAAGTCTATTTCTCCATATTTTTTTACAATGATTTGCATTTTTTTTAAATACAATGATTGAATTCTTAAACAAATTAAAAAAAAAAAACTTTTTGAAGTTTTCAACATTTGACTTGGTTTTTTGATAACAAAAGAAGACGTTTGGAGGTATAGGTAGTGTCCATAAACTTAATTTTTAAAGACAAAAAATAAAAAATAAAAGGTTACCAAGCATGGTCTAAGTTTTATGTTTGATTTCAATTTAGTCTTTTAAGATTTAAAATGTTACACTTGTAGGCTACATTTACCCATCCATTATGAAGATTGGTGTAATCATAATGATATTCATTTGATGTATCAATCGTAATAAGTCTAAACTACAAACATAGTTGAATTGTTTTTATCACGTTTTTTAAAATTATGAAATTGTCACATTTATTGTTATCATTACCTTTTAGGGTCAAATGGTAACAGTAACATTTATTGTTTTTAATTACAAATTTAAAAGTGGGTTCCATGTTAATATGAGTACAAAACGCAAGTTAACAACACCAAATGTAATCAAATGGACCAACTTTTCGGAGTACCATTGATTTATTACCGTTCTCCTCGGGTAAACATGACATTAGTTTTTAAGTTTTGAATTTGAATTCAATTTAGTCCTTAAGATTCAAAATATAACTTTATCTCTTAAGAGACTGAATTGAGTAATTAGTGAAAAAGTAAAGTTCTTCATACTTAGGGACTGATTTTGTCTTCTTTTTTTTTTTTTTTTACTATTTTAAAAGTTTTAAACCTACCCACATTCATTCTTAACAAACCACGGACAATTTATAGTTTTAAGTACAAGGAATAACAAAGTTGATTTTAACTAATGAAATAATGTTTTATATCAATTGACTCAAATAGTTGTAATTTTATCCCACTAGTTACAATGAAGAAAGAAAAAAGAATTTATACAAATTTTAAGAGAAGTAAAATTTTTTTAGTCTAATAATTGTGGGATGGGTGTTGAATCTAGAGATTGAACCTCAAACTTCTAAAAACGGAGTATATACCAATATCATCGAGTAAAGTTTACCTTATAAAAAATAAAAAATAAAAAATCTAGCATCTTTAGAAAAATTACTGAATTCCCATTACGGTAATTCACAAAAGAAAAATGTAGTGTTATTTGTGAAATTTCAACTCGTCACGATATTTTTAATTATTTATTGATTAATATTTAATGCTATCTCCCTTACCTTTTCCCTTTTTCCTCCTTTTCCCCACTCAAAGTTGGAATTTTCATTTTATCATTAACTTCTTAGCCATCTACGCAAAACATTGACTACGTACTTATTTAATAATTTTCTTTTTTGAAAGATTTTTTATGTGGACATAATTTAACTTGCCTTTTTACTTCTTTAGTTCCACAATATTAGAGTGGTGACTCAAAACAAACAAATAAATACAGTGGAGTATTAATTAATCGGATTTTGAGATGATAATGATAATATCTTATCCAATGAATTATACTCAAATTAACGTGTTAAACATAATTAATCTACCTCATTTTCTTAGTTTTATTTTTCAATTACAAAAGAACAATGGAGATTCAAGTATTCTTTGTCTAAAAGTGAATGAGGATTGAAATCTATCCCCTTTAATATAAATTATCAGTAATCAATTGCATAATATTTCTATTGCGACGTAAAGAAAGTTAGACTTTTGAAATGTTAACTTTGATACTTATACTTTTAAAAGTTGACATTTTTAATCTATATTTTTAAAATTTTAACACAAAATTTACACTCACTGAAAACCATTTTAAAAGAATTTATGACTACATTTAAAAAAATTTAGTAAGTGAAGTGTTATGCTAAAATTTTAATTGAAATGAGATAAAAATGAAAAAATCAACTCCAAATATTTGTATGGCAAGATCAAAGATGTTTGTACTTCACTTTACTTTGGAAAAGAAATTCAACATCTTCTGAAATTCAGGTAAAATTTAAAATAGTAGCGGTCCCCCTACATATAATAATAATAATAATAATAATAATAATAATAATAATAATAATAATAATAATAATAATATTGATGATGATGATAAGAATAACAATTTATACCTCTAAATTGTATCAATTTACACTATCATTCAAATTTAGTTTAAAAATTATCACACTAGAGATTTAATTTTTTCAACTATATTTCTAATTCATTACGAGTGAATTAGAATTTTTACTAGAATTATATTTGAAAGTCTTAATTGGGAGTCTAAATTGTTTCACTTATATAAGTCTAGAAATTTAATTGATAAAATTATAAGTCTTACACGATGTTTATCTAAATAAAATATAATCGAAAATTTAAATTGATATACTAATAAAAATTCATAATTTAAATTGAGAAAATTGATAATTTATAATTTAAATTGATATAACACTTAAATGGTAGGAAATAAATTGATATTCGGAAAAAAATAAAAAATAAAAAGAACAATAAAAAGAAAAAAAGAAATTCGGTGAAAATAAGATAGGACAGCATCAAAGGTGGTGCAAAGGGAAGTGGACAGAGTCACCAATGGAGTTTCACTGCCATGGCTGACACAAGGATCAACCAATCCCCAAAATTAAATTAAAAAATAATAAAAAAAAGAATTTCACTCCGATTTTTGTAATTTTGAATTACCCACAACCCCATTTTTCTTTCTTTTTCTTAATCCTCATTCTTTCCGTAGTACACAACGATGGACCCACACCAAATATGCCAATTAACAACTTGAAAAAATCCACAAAAAATAACAACTTTTTTGCTTTTTTTTTTTTCCTTTAAGAATTTTGATTAGTTTGCAACAGGCTATCAAGGTTAAGATTAGATTAGATTAGATTGTATTATTCTTCAACAACTGTAATTCAAGGAAGATGATCATGAGATTTTTTGTCTTAATTATCTGTGCTTAAAGCAACGATACGAGAGAATCTAGAAAAGAAAAGAAAAGAAAAGAAACCCCTCCCCCCATTTAATTTCTCTCCCTTTTTCCTTTTTGATTTCCCCTAAAACCCAGATGAAAGAAATGAGAGTTCAAATCTTTTGTAAAGCAGAAAAATGAATGAATTACTCAAAAAGAAAACAGAGAGAGAGAATAAAGTGAGACCGGATGTTGACAAATTTCAGGGTCACTTCCTTATAAGCTTGCTTGTTTGTTGTATTGTATGGAGATTTCTTATCTAGGATCTCTCTCTAAAAGAGGGTTCTCTCTATCTTTTCATCTCTTTTCTCTCTAAAAACTTTGTTGTTTCATTTCCAAGAGAGAGCGAGACTGGCCCATCAGATCCATTTCTCTGCTTTTTTTCTTCAACCCCATGACGATCTAAACCCCCCCCTTTTCTTTTCATGGCCTTGCAATTCCAATATACCCATCTTCTTCTTCTTGTCCTTGTTGTTGTTTTTTATCATTCCCCTTTCTCTTTGATGGCTGGGGGGTTGATGGGATTCTGAACTTTCCCTTTTCTGGGGTTTCTCGTTAGTTGTTGAATCCAGTGTTTTGATTGTGCGATGTTCGATTGAGGTAATTTGTTTTTCTTCTTTTATCTGGTGGTTTTCGGTTGATGGGTTCTTTTGGTTTGATCGTTTGATTGCTTGCTTGGTTCTGATTCTGTGCTTTAGCTCTGATAACTGTTGAGTGCTTGTGGCGTTTCATAATTAGCTTGAGGGTTTCATCATGCATTTGCTTTTGCACTGAATTCTTGGGTTGTGATGTTGAGTATGGAAATTTTGATTGGTATTTTTTGGTTAATATCTTGTTTGTTTTGTTGAATTGACTTTTGTAGACTTGTATGTTTGTCTCTTACTGAGAGTAGTCTTGTGAAAACACAAAACTCTCCTTGTGGGGACTTTGTGGGACTCTCAGAATTCCTGTTCTTCAGCTCCCATTTTCAAACATCCATCCCATCGGTAGCTTAAGCTGATTGGTTTGCTTTTCTCCATTTTCTGGTGAATCGAATTGTCCTTTCCTTTTTAACTTTTGATCAGTTCAAGGGGGGTTCTTAGGAGTTCATCGTCTAATGTTCATGACAGGTTCCCTTTCATTTGAATTTCCATTTTTTGAGCTGACAGTGCCGATATTGTTACTTTCTTGAGCTCATGGTGCGAATTATGATCGAAATCTGTTTCTAATAAATCACTTTTGAGTGTTTCTTTGAAGGCCAATGATTGTTGATTTGGGGGTGAAATGGCGTTTCATAAGCCTAAGTTTACGTAACATCAGTGATCAGTTCCATTGTAGTTCTGTGCCTAATTGACTTTGTATTAGACTATTGACTGATCTTCGATGGGATTCCCTAGTATGTATCTAGAAGAAGAAATGGATGTTCAATGCTTTTAAATCTAATATGTCAAATTTCTATGATTTTCAGGAATGGGGACTAAAGTGCAATGCAAAAGTTCCTTGCCAGGATTTTACCCAATGAGGGAACTTAACAATGATTCTAACAGTCATAGCTGGCACCTATATTATGGTGAAAGATCCTTCACAAATGCTCAATATCACAAGGTTGTCTTGCCAAGGGCTAGTGCAAATGGATATCTAGGTGATGATAAGGATGTGGTGAAGCAAAAAATGCTTGAACATGAGGCCATTTTTAAAAATCAGGTACATTTCTTTTTCTATCTTCAACATTGCAATTTGGTTCTTCAACTCTTCCTAGAAATCTTTCATTTGTATTTATAATATGCCCAAGTTTAGTTTTCATGAAATCTTTTATCGGCGGTCTAGCTCTAACCCGGATACTATTTCTTCTGTCGAAACTGCAGGTGTTCGAACTTCACCGACTGTACAGAAGACAAAGAGATCTAATGGATAAAATCAAATCCACAGAACTCAGCAGAAACCGTTTACATGTAGATTCATTACTCTCGTCGAGCGCCTTGACATCTCAAGTTACTTCTGAAGATGCTTCGAGACGTAATCTGCCATGTTTTCCTAAGGCAAATTCGTCTACTGCCAGGTTTTCTATTTCAGGTGTTGAAGAAGGTCATTCTTCTTTGAATTCTATAAAAGGCAATAGCCAGATGCCTTGTTTCTTTCCACCACAAAGTGAAAGTACTGTGAAGGACTTGCAGGTTCTTGAGTCCAGACCGACAAAGTTCAGGAGAAAAATGTTGGACCTTCAGCTTCCTGCTGATGAATACATTGATAGCGAAGATGGGGAACAATTTCATGATGGAAATGTGGCTGACACATTAAGTCACAATCACATCACCGACCAAAAGATTGACCTTGAGAGAGATGTCAAGTTATATGCTGATGATATCGAGCAAACTGGTTGCCTGCAAAATGCTCGTAAATTGGGCGCATGTTTAGAAAAAAACACAAGTTGTTTAACTGACTTAAATGAGCCCATTCAACTTGTAGAAACCAATGCTTCAACTTATGTTGATCCTCTAAGTTCTGCTTCTTGTCATGGGGAGACTCAATGTCCCTATCCATCTTCAGGGCCAAAGTCCTGTCCTATAAATTTGCAGAGGAAAGATTCTCTCAATACTGATAATGGAAGTGATAATATGACAGGAAACAATCTCAATTTCGATAAAAACACCAGTAGAGGAGGAATTTTACCCCATTTTCTTGAATCAGGTGGCTTTTCTTGTATGTTTCTTGTTCACATTTGATTTATTTAACATTTTATAAAATGTATGCTAACATTGTTCTATCTTATCACCAGGGCATAGTTACAACTCCAAGAATTCATTTTCTCATGGACTTCAAACTAAAGTATGGCCTGTTTCTTCTGAGCCTATGGAAAGTTTCTTCAATGAAATTCATGAAGCTCCACCTTCTCGTTCGACAGATAAAGGTAGGGCAGAACAGTCGAGGGAGGGGCAGGTCTTTGGTTTGCAGTTTACGAAAAGAAGTCCTGAGATTAAGGGCGAACCACTATGCTCCTTCGTCCCTTCTCATACATCCACCCTACATCCAGCTGCTCCTGATCTTAGCAAGTCCTGGTCCAACTCCAATTCATCTTGGGAAAGTGCAAGTACTAACTTTCAGAAGTTAACAACCGCACAAGCTCAGCAATGTATGAATTCAGTAGCTACCATGAACAAGAATTTTCATTCCCCGTTTCATGGTATGGAGAGTTCTGGAGAAAGGTGGCTTCTTAGTAATGATTCCCAACTCAATAAAGGTTCCAATAGCGAGTTGTCTTACTTTAACAGGGCTTTTCTTGGATCTTCATCTGAGTACAAGGAAGAAGTAGGCCACCCCTCTTCTGGCACTCACATCTATCAGATACAGGGTAAGGGTAACAGTCAAGCTCCCAAAGACTTAAGTCCTTCCATGTCATTGAAACTCCTCAAGGATTCAAATCATATTGACATGAAAGGTCCAAAAGAGAGAAATTTTAACATGGTGTTTTCAAATAATTCAACTGGTCAAGCAGAACCGGCGGTTGGGGAAAATTGTAAATTGTTACCTTGGCTCAGAAGTACAACTGGTGGAAACACTGAAACTACCAATTCAGAGAGATTCTCAAGTGCCGAGGAATTTATTTATGTTAGATCTTCAATAAGTTCTTTGCCTGATAAAAATTCTCATTCAACTCGTAATGACATTTTCAACAAAGAGTTTGAATCAGACAGTTCTTCTAAGAGTCAAAAACTTCTTAAAATATCAACTTGTGAAGAATTACAGGATCCCAAGAAAGAAATGTCTTCTCTTGTTCGACCCTTGGTCCCGTGTGAAACTAAAGAAAGCAGGGAATGTCGAGTACTTGATATCAATTTGCCTTGTGATCCTTTGGTTTCTGAATCAGACAATCTCCACTCAGAGAAACTGAATGAAGCAAAAGCTTGCAGTTTTGGACTCATCGATTTGAACTTGAGTCTAAGTGATGATGAAGAATCTTTTAGACCGACTCCTAAATCGACCGTCAGAATGTGGGGAGAGATAGATTTGGAAGCCCCTGCAACTTCTGTGACCGAAGATATTGTTCCTGCTGAAGAAATTATAGAAACGATGCATGAATTATCTTCAAAACCACACTGCAAAGACATAAACCAAGAAGATGAACTCATGGAGTTAGCAGCGGAGGCAATGGTTTCCATTTCCTCGTCTATTTGTCACATCTCCTTGGAGGATGCAACTTGCAGTGCAGCACAAGATTGTACGGACAATCTGCTTAATTTGTTGGTGGAGATGGCTTTCTTATGCTCAGATGGTTATGAAAGTGAGTCTCTAGCAGCATTGAGAGCCAAACCAAGTAATGAATTGGAGTCTTCATTAGAAGGGATGGACACCTTTGAGTCCATGACATTGGGACTGATAGAAACCAAAGCAGAAGAATATATGCCGAAGTCCTTGGTTCCAGGACATACAACAATGGAAGAAAAAGCAATTAATTTGCTGCAAAATCGTCCTCGAAGAGGCCAGGCTAGGAGAGGCAGGCAACGGAGGGACTTCCAAAGGGACATTCTTCCTGGCCTTGCTTCTCTATCAAGACAAGAAGTTACAGAAGATCTTAATACATTTGGAGGGCTTATGAGGGCAATGGGTCATGTGTGGACTTCAGGCTTGGCCAAGAGGAACTCGTCGAGAAACGTTGCCTCTGGCAAGGGACGGCGGCGATCAGTGATCAGCCCCTCCCCACAGCCAACTGAGAATCTTCCACTGCTGCCTCAGCCTAGTAACACTGAGATGGGACTTGACAAAAGGAGCTTGACAGGGTGGGGGAAGACAACTAGACGGCCCCGCCGACAAAGAGTCCCGGCCGGTAATCTTGCAGCTATTGCTTTAGTTTAGAGATGGTTTTGAGAGTCATCAATTTCTTGAATGGACTGTCAAATTTCCCATTGTACATTTTTCAGCTTAAATCCTTGGCTGCACATGTTTATCTATTTGCCAACTCTATACCATATCATAAGACAATGGCGGTACGTTATTTCTCCAACAGATATAGCATAAAGATTAAAAGTGGATAGCTTAACCAATGTATATCTCTCGCTTAGATTACACTGATGGATCTACTGGTGTTATATTCTTCCACACCTTACTGGGTTTCTTTTTACTTTAGTTTTAGAAAAATATTAGATATATAGTTTTGGAATGTGAAAGTACAGAAATTGTTGCTTTGGTTTTTTGAGATTTCAAACATTATTATTCATCTCTTTTCTCTATACTTATGAATCAAGGGCTGGTTGATTGTTTTATATCATATTCAAGATATACAGTCAATTCTTTGACATGTTTACACAATCAAGGTTCTAGCATATTTGTCGGGTTTTGATGAAAAGAGATAGAAGCTCAGTCTTGATCTTTAAAGACAGGTAACAGGATACTGAGAAGCAGCACTTCAATTCATTCCACCTCTCAATCTCCTATCTAGTACAAAATATGCTCGAGTTGCTGCAAACTGCAAAAAGGGCGAATTTCTGTCTCATAATTATTTTGTTCTTTGGGCGAAGATGTTGATGGTCTTCCGGACTGAATACCTCAGATAATCAGTAGAAATATGATAAACTCATCTACCATTTCTATACGAAAGAACAATTTGAAATAAGTTGAAGGTCGACTTGGATGCTCAGCAGCTTGCTTTCTTCTCCTGCATTGCAGTTGAAATCAAACTTCTCATTTGTAAGACCTGGAATGCCATTTTTCCGTTGACTCTCAAGGTTTGCTACTCTTTTGAGATTGATTTAAGAGTTTCCATTATAACTTATTACATCACTTTTTAAGGCGTGGAGTGGTCGGTTTTTCTCAAGTCAACAGGAATCACAGTGTGGTAACTCATGCTTTAACCTGTTCAACAAAACTCTCAGGATCGGTTTGATGATTAGAGAAGTTTTCTACCGTTTCAAATTGTTCTTATTTCATTCCATACCCTTTTCATTTCCTTCCTATTTTAATCAACTGATCTTTCATAGCAAAATGTACAATGTGAAAATGCTAAATTATATAAGGTTTAAATCCTGAATTTTGAATAATGTTCTATTTTATTTCCTAAACTTTTAAAAAATCTGTTTTAGTCCTTGAATTTTGAATATTGTTTTATTTTCGTTCCTAAACTTTAAAAAGTGTTTGCTTAGTCTTTGAACTTTTAAAAGATGTTTATTTTGGTCCCTACTGTATTAAGATTTTATTAACTCTTTAACAAAATGACGAGCTAACTTGTATTTTTTTGGATGACTAAGCGATCAAATAAGTTAGTTATGTTAAAAAATCTAGAGTTTCAATGGCAAAACGAGAAGATTCAAAAGACATTTTTAGTTTAAAATTTTGGTCGTTTCAGTATTTTGATGTGTTGGTTGTTGGCATTTTACTTTACTTTCATCTTGCTCAATATATCTAGAGCTTAGTCATTAAAAAATACAAGTTTTCTCACATTTCTGTTGAAGAGTTAACATAATTTAATGGTAGGGACTAAAATAAACATGTTTTCAAAGTTTAAGAACTAAAATGAACAATTGTAAGAGTTTAGGGACCAACATAGAACAAAATTCAAAATTCAAGGATTAAAATTGGATTTAAACAATTATATAATAAGATGTCGAATCGTTGTATTTCGAATAAGAACTTGTATCATACAATGAACGGTGTGGTTGTACATTATTAACCTCTTCCTTAGAAAATCTCTGAACATTATCCAAAGTCCAGTATGTGTCTTTTATTTGAGAGAGAGAGGCATCTCCAGCTCCAAATCTGTAAGCTTTCTTACCAAACTCAACTACACTATATGCAGGAACCTTTTTCAGGCCTGTACCCTTCATCAGTGACCTAACTTTCCCGAACTCATTCCATTCTCCCCCTTCGGCGTATATATTCGATAACAATGTATAATATCCAGCATCATCTGTCTGAATCTTCCGTAGTTCCCTCTGGATGTTCTTAGCTATGTCCACTCTTTGGTGGATTCGGCAGCCATTTAGCAGAGCACCCCACATGCTTGCACCTGCTAGAAATGGCATTGATTTGATTATTTCATATGCTCCATCGAGGTCACCTGCACGACTAAGAAGATCGACTATGCAAGCAAAGTGTTCTCTTTTGGGCTCAATTCCGAAATCCCTCATGGAGCTGAAGAAGAGCATCCCTTCTTGTACGCAACCAGCATGACTACATGCTGAAAGAACATTCATGACAGTAACATCATTAGGTTTTATTCCTGATTCAAGCATTTTTGAAAAGAGGAAGATAACCTCACTAATCTGGCCATGCACCCCATAGCTGGAAAGAAGGGAAGTCCATGACACTAGACTCCTCTCGGACATATTGTCGAAAACTCGCCGTGCTGTCTGGAGGTCTCCACACTTTGCATACATGTCAACTAAAGCTGTTTCAATATAAAGATCTTTTCTAAT
Organism: Benincasa hispida; assembly: GCF_027475165.1. NCBI lineage: Eukaryota > Viridiplantae > Streptophyta > Magnoliopsida > Cucurbitales > Cucurbitaceae > Benincasa > Benincasa hispida. The sequence continues at coordinate 36,149,211 of NC_143481.1, read as the reverse complement.
ACCAAAGGTAATAAGCTTGTGGTGGATCCATTTCCCTTTCACTAGATAACCCAAATGGGAGCAGGCTTGAATCACACTAACGAAGGCAACTTTCCCAATCTCAAGACAGGTCAAATACATCAGATCAAATAAACTGATTGCTTTAGCAGAGTAACCATTCTGAGATAATCCACAGATCATAGAATTCCATGTCACCACACCTTTTGGTTCCATCTGATCAAATATCATGTATGCCAAATCTACAAAGCCACATTTTGAATACATGTCGATTAGCGAATTCAGAACATATTCATCCATGAAAGTTCTCTTGATAACATGACCGTGTATTTGCAATCCCAGCTGAAAGTTGCCTTCATTTCCAGAAGCAGAAAGTGAACTTGCCAAGGTGAATGAGTCAGGCATAAACCCTTGTTTCTGCATCCTCACAAAGAGATCGATTGTCTCCTTCAAAAACCCCTTCTGAGCATAAACTGAAATGAGTGTCTTCCAAACTGCAATCTCTTTCCCTCCAATTTCATCAAGTATCTTTTCACAGAGATCATGTTTCACAGTCCCGGCATATAGTTCGAGTAAAGTTGGTCCTAGACAATCAAGCTTAGTGTCTAAGTCGTTCTTTATGACAACACAATGAACAGATTTCCCTTCTCTCAGAAGACCCAAATTAATACAAGAACGTAGAATAACCATCATAGTAACAGAATTTGGTTCAACTTCAGTCTTTTGCATTGAAACAAACAAAGCTAACGCTTCCCTGAAATAACCACCTTGGTTATAGCTGGAGATCATTGCAGTCCAAGTAGAAGTGCTATGGTGAGTAACATTCTCAAAGATGATAACCGCACTACGTAAGCTACCACATTTAGCATACATAAAAATCAACGAACTGTCCAAAAACCTACCATTTTCAATTCCCCTTCTCAAGATATAGCCGTGAACAGACTTCGCCAGCCTCAAAACCCCCAATTCACCACAAGCCTCAGCCACCGTGAGTACTAAAACAGAATCCGGTGCCACACCTTCAGAAACCATACAACGAAAAGTATCCAAACCTTCATTTATCTCTCCATTCTCAACATTACTCGAAATAATGGAACTCCAGGAGACCACATCTCTCAGGGGCATTTCATCAAACACCTTCCGAGCACTATCTAAGTAACCCAACTCGCCGTACATACTCAGCAACGCGGTGTCCACAACAGGATCCATATCAAACCCAGATTTAAGAATCCTTGCATGAACCTTTTGGCCAACACCCAGATCGCCAAACCCAGAACAAGCTCTCAAAACGGAGGGGAATGTGTAGGAATTGAAGTAAATTTGTTGGGACAACATTTGGTGATACAGAGAAATGGCTTCCTGATAGAAGCCGCTCCAGACATGGGATTTAAGAAGCACACCCCACATGAAGGAATCGGGAGAGTGGAAGGTGCGGAAGACGGATGTTGAAGATTGAAGGTCGCCCATTTGGGAATATGATTCAATGAGCTTTGTAGAAGGAAGTGGGTCATTGTGAAGGGCGGTGACGACGAGGTGGGCATGGAGTTGTGTGAGCGTTCTCAATGTGGTGCTGTACTTAAATAAGGGCATGTAAAGGCTCATGCTGCAAAGAACCCTTCTTCGTCGTCTTCTTCTTCTATTGCTCCGTATCCACACTACGAAATCGAGTGAACCGCCGTTCACCAGCTACAGCCTACATGGATGAGTACTCTGGTTCTATTTTTGTCTATAAATTTTAAAAAACGTCTATTTTAAGCCCTCACCTCTCATAAAGTACTCACCTATCGGGGAAACGGTTCCCGCGATGATCAATCCTTTAATTTTTTTAAAATTTATATATATATTTGTAATTAATATATATTAAAAAGTCGGGGATGGAGATGGGCGGGGATATCCTCCCGTCCCCGCCCCGTCCTCGACCGGGGACCCGGTTAGAATTCCTGGCTTGACCCCATCCACGATCAAATCGGGAATTCGGGGCGGGGATCGATCCCGCGAGATTTTTGCCAACCCTAGTCCTTACTATCAAGATTCTATTAACTCGAGAATGGTAAGATGACTTATTTTTGGATAACTGTGCTATTAAATAAGTTAGTCATACTAAAAAAATCCAAGGTGTCAATTTTCAATTAGGTGATAAAGCGATTTTCTATAGGAGATCTCAAAAGATATTTTACGTTCAATATTTTGGTCATACACTATTTTGGTGCATTGGTGTTACATTTTACGTCACCTTCATCTTACTCAACCCATGCTTAATGCAATTTCATCCTAAACAGATTTCATCCTTATAGAGTTAACAAAATGTTAACCGTAGGAACCAAAATAAACACTTTTTAAAAGTTGAGAGACTGAAACAAACATTTTTGAAAGTTTAGGAACCAAAATAGAATTTGAACCTTTAGTTTAATAGTTTTTTCAAATATTATATTTTTGGTCCCTAGGTTTTGATTTTAGTTTTGATTTAGTTGTTAAGTTTTAAAATGTAGTCTTTACATTTTGAGTTGTTTCAATTTAGATTTTTCATGATGAGAACTAAATTGTTCGGGTTAGACCTAACCCAACCGAACCCAATTATGAAACATTTGTTCAGGTTACTTGGGTCCTTTATCTAAGATTTTTGTTCTAAAAAGAAATAAAATGTCAATATGTAGAAATTTTATTTAATTATCTTCATCTATTGAATTAAAATTAACAACTCAATTCTAATTTATATTATGAAAATTTTCTTTCCAATATACTAAAAAATTATTTTTAGGCTAATTGTTGGAGAATAAATTATAAAAAAAAACTGAAACTAAATAAAACTAAAATAAATATATGTCTAAAATAAATATATGTATATATAATTTTCTCATAAGTAAAAAAACACAACTTTGAATTAATAATAATTTGGAATTATTTCAAGTGAATCCATAAACTAACAAAACTCATAAAATTTTTATTTTTTTATATTGGGTTGATCATTTTTTGGGATCATAGGATTTTTTGAATACCCTTACATTTATGAAAGTGTTTTTTAAATTTTTTCTAAATAATAGAGGGATTTCGAACCATAGATCTCTCAATCGCTAATATACCTAATATGACAATTGAAGTATGCTTTCTTTTGACGTTTTAGTTTAATGTGTGGCATGTGTGTTTCTTAAGGATGACTTGTTGACCATATGCTACCATGATCAACAAAATAGTTCTTAATAATGTTCCCTCTTCGGTCTTTTGACTCTTCATTCTCTTTAGAAATTTTTTAGTATTAATTTATTTAATAGATCCTACCATTTTCTAAATGCCACACTGCAAAAATTTTTTAGTTCTTTATTTTTTAGACCTAGTCAAAAGACCGATTAAATAACTGAATTTTTTTTTTGCTATAATATTTACTGGTTTCTTCTCAAACTAAAATAATTTATACCTTAAACATATATTATTATAACCAAAATTAAAATAATTTACACCCCAAATACAAACTATTATAACCCAATTATAATAACTTGGAACTATAATAACCAACTTCTTGTCTCAAACGCTCCTTTATAGACCCTTTTAATATTTTAGTCTCTCTGTGACAAATATAGATGTACATATTTTGTCAATTGTTAGTAGATCGTTTTACATTTATCATTGATAGATATCTATCGATTATCAAAAATTATTTTCATATTTATTATTTGAACAACACTCGATAACCATTAATATGTTATTAATGATATATATATATATATTTATCATCAATAGAGAAGATTTTCAGATCTATGATTCATAGATTATTTATGGTCTATGAATGATACATAATTATCACTTTTATATATAAAAGACCATTAACTATTGATTGTCAAAGAATTCAAAACTCAAAGAAGAACGAGAGGTAAATGATAGATAAATAGGAGTGAAGTTAGTAGATAGATTTAAAAAACGTAGTAGCCTCTTCATAAACGTAATGGCTATATATTAATTAAACGTAGGTGATTTGCTATATTCGAAACTTCAAAGACACATAACCTTGTCTTATGTAGTTTAGTGAACTAAAGTTCTTTCTTGGCATATATAAGCCAATTTCTTTACACTTTGAAGAAAGGCTGTATAAAGCTGAATTTATGAATGAAAAGTCTTTTTGCATTCATAGAATTGGTTGCAAGCTTAGAAACAAGCCAAATTGGGTCGATTATGAAACATTTAGACTTGCTTGAAGCTTTTTGGTAAGGGAACTTATTCTCCTTCCAATTAAATTGATTAATCAAAGGCCAGCCCTCCATGACCTTCTTTTGGGTCATATTAATTCATGTATATTAGTGATAACTTGTTCGACAATTAACCATTTAGGTCTCATTTGGTAATCATATGGTTTTTAGTTTTTTAAAAATTAAGTCTACGAACACTTATTTTAACTCTAATTTTATTCTTTTGTTATCTATTCTTTACTAATGTTTTTTAAAAACCAAACCAAATTTTGAAAAATAAAAAATGTAAATTTTTAAAATTTGTTTTTGTTTTTGGAATTTGGCTAAGAATTCAATTCTTGTTGTACTTAAACAAGATGCAAATCATTATAAAAAATTAGGAGGAATTAGGCTTGATTTTCAAACATTACAACAAAATATACATACCATAACACATGCACATTAGCAAATTTGGAGGGGAAAGTGAAAATACAGTCATAAATAGCCATTTCATATGTTTTTTAGGGGGGAAAAAATGGACTTTTCCATATTTATTGAACTTCATGGCATTTTTTTTTTTTTTTATCACAAATTAATGATCGAAAAAAGAGTCATTAAATGTAGGAAAATGAAGAAGATACACTTTTTAAGGGAAAATAGAAAAGTTCAGATTTTTTATTATTATTATGATAGTTTTTTGTGTCAATAATTAATGACAGTTCATTTAGAGTCATTAAATTATAAAAATAAAAAATTCGCTTTTGGTGGAAACATTCTTCTTCTTCGATGAGATTGATATTCCATCATTTCTTCTTCGAATGTATTGATTTTTGACCTCATAAGCGGGACCACCATCCCATAGCATATTGCCACCGAACAGAACCCCATGTTTCTTCTAGAGAATCTCCTAATTGTTCCAGAGCAACTAGAAAGACTTCTACGAATGTTATTTAGGGTCATATGTCTATAATTTGTATGAATTGTCATTGAAAAGTACGTAATTAAGAAGAAAATTAGTTGTGGTTAACTTTTTCAACATGAAGATGAATTAGGAAAGACATACTAGTAAATTGTACCTATAATTTGAAAAATGAATATCTCATATTAACCCTTAGCCAATGTTCAAAATATCGATATCTTAATTTTACAAAATTTTTGATGGACATATCAATAAAATTTCAATTTCGATGGATCTTCGGGGAGATTATGAAAAAAAAAAATTTAAAAAGTAAATTTATAAAACAACAAAATGACCATTCTATGACATGGTATTGTAATTAAAATGTGGGGTGGGGTGAAGGGGAATCAAACCCAAACCATAAGATTAATAGTATAAACACAATGCCAATTGAGCTACGCTCTTATCGGCTATTTTACTTGATTTCCTTCTCTTTTTTACGGCAAATATCAATATCCTTTTGTACCTTAACCCTACATGTCCACATATAATATAGGTTTCTATTGTTCTCCAAAATACACACTCTCTCTCTCTCGTCCTTTCCAATCGTGCCTCATCTTCTTCTTTTCACCTTTTTCACTTCTTCCTTCTACATCTTCTCGCAACAATCACACCAAATCTCTGTTTTATTTTTTTATTTTTACAAATCAATTTTTACTTGTCCATTAAAACAAAGTTTGGAAGAGACATTAATTCATCGACAACTGACCTTTAACATCAATTTATTTTTCCTTTTTCTTTTAAAATCTCTTGATTTCCTCTTCAACCCACCCATTTTGAACAATAAACACCAGTAGAACAATATTCATGGAAGCTTCAGTAAACAAGAATAAAAACACCTACCTAATGTCCCAAATGTTTACATACTTACACTTGAAATGCTTCGATTTTTAGAGAAACAACTCACCCGACTAGAAACTTTCTTTAACTAACATTCTCCACCTACTCTTCCTGGTGTTCTCGACCACTCCGGCGACCTTCAACATGTTTTCCGGCAAGGAAACTCTCCGTCGACCTTCTCTTTCTTTGCTTCCCCATTCTTTTCGTTTTCCCCCAACCTCTCTCTTCACTCCTTTTAAGATAACAACCGACCTTCCCATTTCTCTTTATTGTAATGACGCGACGTGGAGAGTATAATGGATATTTATATTATGAAGTATCTGCAGAGGTACTAGAGCGACATCAATTAGAGCAATCTCAAAGTTCAAAGTCGACGATGACAACCAACTCGAAATCGGTGGGACACTTTTTTTTATAATTATTTTTAAATGAATGAGATACCATAAGTAGTTATATTAATATGAACAATTTAATTTACATTTTATTATTTTAAATTAGGAAAAAAACATGAATGAGAATTTATTATTTTTTTGATGTCTTATAGGGTTAAGAGTTAAGGATGTTGATTTTATTTATTATTAAAAAATCCCTCATTTTTTCCTTTTTATCCAATGCTGAACCAATGACCTATGTTATGTATAAAGTAAGTTTTTTTTTTTTTTTTTTTTTTGGATTTCAAGAAAAACAGGAACTCCTGACGCCGTTTTAAGGCGTCGGGAGTTAGGTTGTCAGGAGAGACGGTCTTTCCGGCGAAGTAAAGGACCGTCGGGAGTTCCCCGGGAACTCCATACATATTAAAGCGGCGTCGAAAGTTCCTCGGGAACTCCCAACGGTCTCCCGAGCGGCGTCGGGAGAGGGGTCTGGTTTTCTTTTTCTCGTGCACATCGAAAATCTTTTATTTCAAAAAACCCTAATCGATTTCTTAGCACTTCACGCCGCCCCATTTTCCTTCTTCCCTTCACTTCCTCGCCACTCCCCCCTGTCACCGCCCCTCTTCATGCCTGCACCGTCGCTTGCCCTTCCCCCTTCGCGCTGCCGTCCGCCATCCGCAGCCGCCCCTCTTCATTGCTTGCAAATTTGTTGTTTATTTTCAAGCTTTCATCAAGGTTCGTGCACATCCATTTCATTTATTTTCTCTTATTTTGTATCTTAATTTAAGCCATTGTTTTTAATTTCTAGCATGTTGATAATATTGGTAATGTTTAATTTTTATCATGTTACTAATGTTGGTAATTAATGTTGCTAATGTTTAATTTCTAGCATGTTGGTAATCTAATGTGAATTATGAATTATGGATTGTTGATGTTATTGTGGATTGAGTTTTTTTTTTTCTTTTAATTCTTAAGGTTATGGATTACTTAATTTAGAAAAAAAATATTGTACTTAATGCATTTCATATTTTAAAAAAGTTTAAAGAATCAACTAGACATAAAACTAAATTTTGTGTCTAATAGAAAATTGAACTTTAAATTTTGTGTCCAATAGGCTTGTAAATTTTAGAAGATGTTGAATAGATGAAAGGCCTATATTAGACACAAAATTTAAAGCTTGGAGACGTACTAAATAAAAATTTGAAAGTTGTTAAGATAATTTAAGCGGTCTAAGGACCTATGTGTTTATTTTTCCTTAAGAAATGAAAATTATGGAACTCAATGCTTAATAATACTTTGTACTTTGTCCTCTAATCCAGGTTATAGTTTTGGATTACAAGTTGGTCAGAAAATATTTATTTTTAAAGATGAATAAAGAATGGATTAAATTAAGGAATAAGTTATCAGTGGAGTATAGAGAAGGAGTATCACAGTTCTTAGATATGGCAAGGTTTCATGTAAATAATTCCAGACGAATAAGATGTCCATGCAAGAATTGTATGAATTCAATTTGGGAAAAGATAGATATTGTTGAATGACATCTATTAACATATAGAATACCTCCTTCATATTGTGAATGAGTATATCATGGAGAGCCAGTAAACTTATCTAGAAGTCATACAAGTCATTCAATAGAGGATGTTGAAGTAGATAGTATAGAGAGTAATGTTGTCGAAGAAAATGAGATGTTGAATCTTATAAACGATTTACAAGTTCCAATTGAAAATAAAAATGCAAATGAAGGATTGAGAATGAAATGTCCTTTAATGGTCAAGAAAGAGATACCACGAACTTATTCGAAAATTTAATGACCGAAATACGTAATGAATTATACCATGGGTGTTTGCAATTTTCGTCCTTAAACATTTTAGTGAAGTTGATGCATATCAAAGTTCTGAACGGCTGGAGTAACAAATCGTTTGACATGTTGCTGGAATTGTTAAAAGCAACATTTCCAGCTGGCACCTCTATACCTACTTCCTTTTATGAAACCAAGCAAAAATTGCGTGATTTAGGCCTAGGTTATGAGTCTATTCATGCGTGCAAATATGATTGTGTATTGTATTGGAAAGAGTATGCAGATTTGCAACAATGCCCTGTTTGTAGTGAGTCTCGATACAAAGTTGATGATGGCAAGGGTAAAAAAATACCACATAAGGTATTGCGTCATTTTTCATTGATACCGAGATCAAAACGATTGTTTGCATCAAAAGAAGGCACTTTTGACATGAGATGGCATAAAGATAAACGAGTTGAAACTAATGAAGTATTGCGACATCCAGCTGATGCAGAGGGGTGGAAACATTTTGATCGTGAACTCCCTACTTTCGCTTTAGATCCTCGAAATGTTCGTTTGGGATTAGCTTTAGATGGCTTCAATCCGTTTGGAAATATGAGCACTTCTTATGGTATGTGGCCTGTGGTGATAATTTCTTATAATTTACCCCATGGAAATGCATGAAGGAAACAAACTTCTTCATGTCTTTGCTTATACCTGGTCTAAAATCTCCTGGAAAGGAAATTGATGTTTACTTGCAATCGTTGATTGAAGAGTTGAAAGAGTTGTGGACAATTGGTGTGCAAACTTATGATTCTGTTGCTGGTGAGTTTTTTCAACTATATGCTACCTTATTATGGAAGATTAAGGACTTCCCTGTGTACGGTGACTTATCTGGGTGGAGTACAAAAGGTTATCAAGCATGTCCAATATGCAAAGAAGATAACTCGTCCTTCGGGATAAGAGGGAAAATATCATTTATGGGACATCGAAGTTATCTTCCGGAGAATCATAGTTGACGTCGAAGTAGACAACATGGTGGAAAAGTTGAACGTAGACTTCCACCAGTCGTAATGAATGGAGAAGAGATATTACAATAAATAAATACGCTAAACTTTTCTGTGCTCAGCAAACATCCATCAAAGCAAGACAAAAAAAGAAAGCGAATTCTAAACTGGACTAAAAAAAGTAATTTTTTTCCAACTTCCATATTGGTCCAGACTATTGTTACGACATAAATTGGATGTAATGCATATTGAAAAAAACATATGTGATAATTTGGTGAACACATTGTTAAATATTGAAGGAAAGACAAAAGATACAACGAACACTCGATTGGACTTATAAGATTTAAAGATAAGAAAGGACCTACACTTGATATAGGTCGAGAAAAGATTTGTAAAACCACACGCAACATACACATTAACAAATGGTGAACGGATTTTGTTTTGTAAGTATTTGAAATCAGTGAAATTCCCTGATGGATTCGTATCTAACATATCACGATGTGTCAATGACAAAGATGGAAAAATATTGGGCCTGAAAATACACGACTGTCATGTGTTGCTTCATAGACTACTCCCTATTGGTATTCGAGCATACCTACCGAAGAATGTATCCACTACTATTGTTGAGTTGTGTACATTCTTTCGCGACTTATGTGAAAAGACAATATGTGTAAGTGATTTGAACAAACTACAAGCAGACATCATAGTCATACTTTGTAAATTGGAGAGAATATTCCCACCTGCCTTTTTCGATGTAATGGTACACCTTGCAGTTCATCTACCATGTGAAACCAAAGTGGTGGGTCCAGTTAGTTACAGTTGGATGTATCCTATTGAAAGAAGTTTACGAACATTAAAACAATTTGTACGGAACAAAGCATGTCCCGAGGGGTCTATAGCAGAAGCATATGCAATGAATGAATCATGGAACTTCTGCTCGCGATATCTAAGTGGGATTGAAACGAGATTCAATAGAGATGAACGAAATGATAATAACATTCCCGATCATGAGATATTTGTTGAATTTGAATTATTTAGGCAGAGGGTACGACCATTAGGGGCATCAACTTTACGGACACTATCAGTGGAGGAAAAACATATTGCACATTGGTACATTCTCAACAATTGTAAATAAATAATAGACTATCGCAAGTACGTTTCAAACTTTTTCCTTTTCTAAATTCTAGGGTATCTCCTTTGATATAACATTTAAATGATAAATATTGTAGGCAACATTTGAGGTTAATTTGTCGTAAAGCTCAAAGCGCCTCTGACTTATATATAAAACATCAAAACAAATTTTCCGATTGGTTCAAATCTCAGGTATACATAGTCATTTTGTAGGCAACAATTGAGGGATGATTCATTTTTCGTATTCATTTTTAATGTATACGTAATTCTACAATGGCGCGAGAGAGAAGATATCTCCGATGATTTATTTTCACTTGCAATGGGACCTTCGTCTGAGGTGCGCTCTTACAATGGATGCATTGTTAATGGGGTACGGTTTCACACTGTAGAGCGTGATAATCGTTGAGCTACACAAAATAGTGGAGTCCTAGTGGCCGGGGAGATCAGTGAGAACACAAGTATGGATAACAATTTCTACGGTGTTGTAGATGAAGTATTAGATTTGCAATATGCAAACAGAAGACGCGTTTTACACAGGTAACAACAAAAATAATAGGACACATGTGGATTTAGGATATAAATCGATCAATACATCACACTTTTGGTATGTCGACGAGCCTTTCATCTTTGCTATCCAAGCACAATAAGTCTTTTACATTGACGACATCCAAAAAGGTAGCAATTGGAAAGTTGTTCAAGTAGTCCAAAATAAACGAATATGGGATGTACCGGAAGTGGATGATGTTGAAAACGCACAACTAGATTTACTAGAAATTGTTGGTGGCATCCGAGTGGATAAAACCATTGAGGAGGTTACTTTATGCAGAGTTGATGTTGATCCTACAGTTGTGGAAAAACCAATTACTATACATGGCGATCATGACTTCATAAACGATGATGATGAAGAACAATTATCTCCCAATAACAGTTCAAGTGCTGATGAATAATTTGAATTAGCTTACAATGATCATGAGTAATGATGTATCTACTAAATTCTCTTTTTCTCTAGCTTACACGTATTTATTGTTAATTTAATATTATTTTCTCTCTTTTGTGTTTGTATAGATACGATGTCAACCCCTAATAATAATTTGAATTAGATTATGATAATGAGTAATGATGTATCTACTAAATTCTCTTTTTCTCTAGCTTACACGTATTTATTGTTAATTTAATATTGTTTTCTCTCTTTTGTGTTTGTATAGATATAGGCAATGGGAGGCTGATGAAGAATTCCAGGAGTTATATCTAGGCAACATTGTATCTTCTGTGGGTGATACTTCAGGTTAGTATATTTTGAAATATATTATGTTAACTGAAATATATCATAAACTGTTTTAAATTTTTTATTCTTCAGATAGTGGCTCAGCATCCAATCGGAAGAAGCGAGAGCATTCGCGGAACATTGAGTTGGAAAAATACGTACAAAAACATGGGAGAATCACAATCGTCATAAATGAGGAGGAGACGAAACCGATATCTCAACATTCGATTCGTTTTAGTAATGCGATCGGCGTTGCCGTGAGATTCACATTTCCAGTACGGTGTCGTACTTTTGCTGAGGTTCCAAACGAGTTCATAGAATTGGCTAAAAGTCAATTATTGGTAAGTAATTATAAGTTTATTCTTTTACAGTCATGAACATCATCTATGCTAATTCTTCCCTTCCTCTTTTGTAGGCTCATTTCGATCTTGATCTATCTAGTCAACGACTTAACCGTTTCATAGAACATCAAATGCAAAACTCGTTCAAAGAATTTAGATCAGACTTGCATAGACATTATAGAAAATGTGGAGATCCTCAGCAAGCACGTGTTAGCCTAGAAGATTGATACTTTTTGTGTGACCGCTTTGAGAGTGAAGCATTTCAGGTACAATATTTATGGCGTGTATCATTTGTTGCATTTACTAATACATCACACTATTGACATATTTTTTTCTTCAAATGTAGGAAATGTCTGTGATGAATCGGAAGAATAGAAAGAAATTACCGTTTGACCACGTTGGTGGATCAAAGTCATTCCTGCAAATTCAGACAGAGTTGTAGGCAAAGGAGGTCGAGAAATAGGACGTGTTGACCTATTTAGGGAAACACACTCTAAAAGTAGCAAGTTTGTGAACGAGGCTGCTGAAAGTGCACATGTAACATTTTTTCTTTACTATCGTGTTTTTTTTTTCAATTTTAACTTTAGTCCCTCGTTCTTACCCATTTAATTATTATGTCTAGCATCAAATGTTGGAATTACAATCCAGACCCACTGTAGAAGGTTCTCAACCACTAACAGGGGATGAAATCTGTGAGACGATTTTGGGTACACGACCCGGATATTCAAAAGGTCTAGGTTGGGGTCCTAAGCCTAAGTCATGAAGGAGTACTATGTCATTAAGCTCGTCATCTACTCAAGGAACGGAGGCGGGAATGGATGAATTGAGAGTCAATTTCCAACAATCTCAGTCGAGGATTAAGGAACTCAAAGACGTTCAGAGAAGAATGCAAGAGGATCATGCGAGACAAATGAAAGAAATGAAAAAGATGATTGAAGACATGGTACGATCACATAGAGGAGACCCATCAAATTAGGTATGATTACTACATTATTTAGTTGTGTAATATGTTGCTATCCTGTAGTTATGGTAGCAAAGTTTAGTTATGTATTTAGTTATGTCATTTAAAGCTTCAACACTCTCATACAAATTAGATAAGCATCCCACCATGCCTCGTTGTTTCAAAAGTCCAATCACAGTCCGTAAATGTCGTTTTCTCTATGTATCTCACTCTCTCCATGTATCTCGCTCTCTCCATGAATCTCGTTCTCTCCATGTATCTCATTCTCTCCATGAGTGTCGCTCTCTCCATGTATCTCGCTCTCTCCATGAATGTCATAGCACATGTATAACTTCATTTGATCAGCTGAAGATTCAAATATTAGGCTTCAAAAGGGTGTCTTTGCTCTAATTTGGTTGTAAATATGTGTCATTTAAAGCTTCAACACTCTCATACAAAGCATCCAACCATGCCTTGATGTTTCAAAAGCCCATTCACAGTCCCTGAATCTCGCTCTCTCCATGAATCTCGCTCTCTCCATGAATCTCGCTCTCTCTATGAATCTCGCTCTCTCCATGAATGTCGCTCTCTCCATGAGTGTCGTTCTCTCCATGTATCTAGCTCTCTCCATGTATCTCGCTCTCTCCATGAATGTCATAGCACATGTATAACTTCATTTGATCAGTTGAAGATTCAAATATTAGGCTTCAAAAGGGTGTCTTTGCTCTGATTTGGTTGTAAATATGTGTCATTTAAAGCTTCAACACTCTCATACAAATTAGATAAGCATCCCACCATGCCTTGATGTTTCAAAAGCACAATCACAGTCCTTGAATTTCGCTCTCTCCATGAATCTCGCTCTCTCTATGAATGTCGCTCTCTTCATGAATGTCGCTCTCTCCATGAATGTCGCTCTCTCCATGAATGTCGCTCTCTCCATGAATGTCGCTCTCTCCATGAGTGTCGTTCTCTCCATGTATCTAGCTCTCTCCATGTATCTCGCTCTCTCCATGAATGTCATAGCACATGTATAACTACATTTGATCAGCTGAAGATTCAAATATTATGCTTCAAAAGGGTGTCTTTGCTCTGATTTAGTTGTAAATATGTGTCATTTAAAGCTTCAACACTCTCATACAAATTAGATAAGCATCCCACCATGCCTTGATGTTTCAAAAGCCCAATCACAGTCCCTGAATCTCGCTCTCTCCATGTATCTCGCTCTCTCCATGAATGTCGCTCTCTCCATGAATGTCGCTCTCTCCATGAATGTTGCTCTCTCCATGAGTGTTGCTCTCTCCATGTATCTCGCTCTCTCTATGAATGTCGCTCTCTCCATGAATGTCACAGCACATGTATAACTTCATTTGATCAACTGAAGATTGAAATATTAGGCTTCAAAAGGGTTTATTTGCTCTGATTTGGTTGTAAATATGTGTCATTTAAAGCTTCAACACTTTCATACAAATTAGATAAGCATCCCACGATGCCTTGATGTTTCAAAGCCCAATCACAGTCCCTGAATGTCGCTCTCTCAATGTATCTTGCTCTCTCCATGAGTGTCGCTCCCTCCATGTATCTCGCTCTCTCCATGTATCTCGCTTGCAAAGATGCCCTCAGCAGCTTCACACCCTGATTGACATCCAAAGTAATGACATCCAAAGATGCCCCCAGCAGCTTCAACAATCTCATATAAATTAGATACGCATCCCACCATGCCATATCATTGAATTTTATAATGTAAGCAACGAATAAGAAATTCTCAACTGTTTTATTTAGAGACTTTTGTTCATTGGATGTTGTTTTTTTTCCTATTCTTAGGGCTGGTCCTTTCTTTTGATCTTATTCTAGTTGTGGCGAATTTTCCATTGTATTCTCACTATTATTTTTGTTTCTTTGTACTTGGAGCATTAGACTCAACTTGTGATAAATTAGAGGGAGCTTTAACTTGTGATAACAAAGGAATTAAAAGGGAGACTTAAGCAAATTACATAGCAAAGGGGTAGTTAGCCCAATGAGCCCCAACTATGGATTGGGCTAGAATCAAGGCCCATCCTATCATCAAGAGAAATGAAATGCCTGCAACAATTGTTGTTTCAATATTCCTAAGGCCCAAACTTGCATAAATGGATATGTATTTGAATTGAAAGCTCTCCATTTGGACCCATTAGAATAAAAGAAGAAAGGGTAATTGCAATAAGTGGTACTTTTAGGGGTATTAATCAAGTGAACAACAATATATTTAAAGAATTGCAAAATAACAAAATCTATCGGCCAACTTGTTTCCTTTTTGAACATGTTGCTTAGAAAGTCAATAATCAATTCAAAAGGTTGCCATGCCTTGTCATGTCAATAAACTAAAGTTAGGTCACCCAAATCTTATTATGATTTTTGTTTTTGTTTCTTTCCCCCTTCCAACAATATTTCTTCACTATTATTCTACCTTATTATCCTATGCATGCACTAATATTATTTTGAGATAAGCTAGCCCTTCTGACATACTTCTCATGTAAATTTAATTTTTACTAGACTCCAATCTAAAAGATCATATAGGACTTTCAAAAATTGAAAAATAGAGGAAATTGAATTGTTTATCCATATAACATTTCAATGTTTTTGTTTTTTTGTAGAATGCTGTTCGGAGATGAGCTGGGACAATTGTTGAAGATGCTGTGTTCGAGAAGTGTTCTAGATATTGTTCTCATTTTACTTCTTTTATGTATTTCTGAATATAATGGACAAGTGTTCTGGAATTGAGACAACGTTTGGATATTGTAATTTTTTACTTGTTATAAAATGGACTTCATTTTCTTTTATGTGAATCTTTATTTGGTATAATATGTTTCAAAGAATTTTAGATCAAATTAAAAAATTACAAACGATATATTAAATTTTATCCATATAGGAAATTGAATTGTTTATCCATATAGGATCCCCCGACGCAGCGTCGGGAGTTAGGGGGAACTCCGAACGGCTATGTGGCGTCGGGAGTTAGGGGGAATTCCCGACGCGGTGTAGCCCGTTGGGAGTTCCAAGAACTCCCGATGCCGTATACTAAGCGTTGGGAGTTCCCCCTAACTCCCAACGCCGTTCAAAAGTTCGTCGGTAGATCCTTTCCCGACGGATTTCTCCCGACCAAACTCCGGACGACTGTTTATGCGTCGGGAGATCCTCTCCCGACGAATTTTCCACAATTTCCCGACAAAATATGATGTAGGGAGAAGCTAGAATTCCTGTAGTAAAAAAAACAACTTTGTTGACAAGTATTTGTTTTGTCAAAAGAGTCTTTCAAATATCTGGGTCTTGGATTAATGATAATTTTTTTTTTTAATTTTTCTTTGTGGAATATGAATAGAGGATGATGGTCGAAAATAATAAAAATAAAAAATGGCGTTTGTTCTGCATTTGTCGAGTGTTCTCAAGTCTTGACATACAGAAATAAAAAAAATAAATAATTACCATATTTCTCTAGATAGTTTTCAAACTACAATATTTTTCTAATTAGTTTTAAAAACTACAATATTAATCCAAATTTCTCCTTGAGATGGTAGCTACACTTTTTTTTTTTTTTTTTAAAAAAAATATTCTTCTTATTATTATTTTTTAAAATAATGTTTATTTAATTATTTTTCACTAATTCTATTTTCATTCACCAAGACCCTTTTAACTTGATAATTAAATAGTGAAAATTTCACTCTTTCAATCATGGAATTCCCCCTTTTCCTCAACCATCAATTCTATTATAAATATTATGATAATAAATATTTGGATGCTCATGTTTAGTGTTCATTGACCATGTGTCATGTCCTCATTTCCAAAGTGTTGTCCATGTGTCTCAATATTACATATTATTAGTGTACATGTAATCTACCTTCTACCTGCTAAATTGCCTGTAAAGAGTGACATTTAGTAGGTTTTTGAATATACATAAAGATGGGAGAAAGTGGAGAAATTCACCATTTTTTATTTTATTTACTTTTTTAATTTATTTATTTCAAAGTGTAGAAATCCACCATTTTTTATTTTATTTACTTTTGTTATTTATTTATTTCATATATTTATATATTATGTTTGATTTATTTTAATATTATATTATATTATATTTATTTTAATACTATATTTTATTGATATTCATGTTCCTGTTGTGCTTTTCAATAACAACACATTATTAGCACGAACTCCTCTGATTTTTCTCGCTAAAGTTAGGTAAGTTTTTCTCTCTTCGTTATAATTAATAAATTAAATGTTGTTTTACATATTCGATATATATTAAATTTCTAATATAAATATAATATTAGAAAATTATTTCAAATGGTAAAACTGTTGAAAATATTTACAAGATATAGCAAAATTTTAGAACTATCAATGATAGACGTTGATAAACATTGATAGACTTCTATCAATCTTTATCGATGTCACTGATAGACATTGATAGAAGCCTATCAGTGTCTATCAGCATCTATCATTGACAGTTCTAAAATTTTGCTATACTTTGTAAATATTTTGGTTCATTTTTCTATATTTAAAAACAACCCTATAATATTTTGTAATAGTGTTACTCTGAAAATATTATAAAATTAGAATTTGTAGCATTTGATATTAATGGTAATAATTATTTATCACTAATGATTGATGCCAAAATACACCTGGATGTCATAAAAATGTGATCATTGGAAAATAATTTTCCTCCTTAAAGCTCGTCGTAAATGGATGTACTTGAGGCTCCAAAATTTTAAATCAATATGTTAGAGAAGACATTTTTGTACATTTCGGATATGCTCCTACATTAGCAATATCGAGAGAAAGGTTTTAAATAGTATTCTAAACTAATTTCATGTTTTCTCGTGGCCAAACAAAATAACGAGTCATTGATGAAAAATCATGAATCTCGACCAACTGGAACAATACCATTCACTGAAGTGAATGTTGTGAATGTTAATAATTGTGGTCGAGGTCGTGACCGTGGCGGAGGAAGAAATTATTATTATTTTCGTGGTCGTCGTTCTAATAATTCAAATTTCAAAAGAACCATACAAAATGATGATCACAGAGGAAAAATTCCACAATATAAGAGTTCAAAAAGTGTTGAAAATAAATGCTTCCGATGTGGAATGATTGGGCAGTGGTCATG
Organism: Benincasa hispida; assembly: GCF_027475165.1. Taxonomy (NCBI): domain Eukaryota; kingdom Viridiplantae; phylum Streptophyta; class Magnoliopsida; order Cucurbitales; family Cucurbitaceae; genus Benincasa; species Benincasa hispida. The sequence goes on along the minus strand of NC_143481.1, from coordinate 36,131,297 downwards.
TCACACCCTTCCCTAGATTACTCTCTTAATCCGAGAAGGGATGTGAAGACAACAATCGTCAACCCTCTTATGACAACTACTGCCCAATATACTTTTGAAAACCTGTATCCGTAGCACATGTTACACCTAATTAGCAGTTTATAATCTTCTAGAACTTAACACAAAACTCTAGCAACTTTAAACATATAATTTACTGCTAACCAGAAATATGAACATTAACATATATAACAGATTCAGGAACCAAACTTGAATACAACACAAAATCTACTCCGGTCCCCCCTGACATGGACATAAAACCAATAATAGAACATTATGAGCTCCTAAATTGTAATCTTCCTAGGGGTCTAAGAAGTGACTGACTGGAAGAATAACTAGGTCTCAGGACGTTGATCGCTACCTGGAAAAGAAAATATTTTTAAAGAGTGAGCTAGAAAGCCTAGTGATGACTACCGTATGTAAAATGTACTTTAAATCATAAATAACATAAACATGCCTATCAAGGAAAAAATATATAAAATCATAATTAGGGTTTTGGAAATGGAACTAAAATCGTAAAATACATCATGTAAAACCGTATAATAAAACTCATTAACATCATTATGAAAAACTCCACTACTCCACTATCTGAACATGTGAGAGAGTCCTTTTGTTCAATCCCTAATAACCTTAGTTGAGAGAGAGCCCTTTTGCTCGATCTCATCAACATCGATAACATAGTCATATGTATATGTAGAGCTGAATTGAGTCTTAATCACCTTACGATACCTTCGGTGTCAAGCCTAACATTACTAAAATCTGGGTACCTTTACCTTCGGTACTAATATTAGAGTAGGGTTTGTACAAGGCACAAATATTTAAATATATAAGAATATATATCGAAGATGCATTTAGAATGATAAAGCTTCATGATTTCATAGCATCACACAGTGCCTTGTAAAACATGGAGTATGCTTATAAAATTTCCTTAGTAAACTTCCTTAGTAAAACATGGTACAATATAGCATAGGCTTAATGTAAAACGCATGCTAAACTCATAAATAACTTTAGTATTTAAAAACATGGGTCATGCAGTCAACATTCATTTCTGAGACATGTATTGGAGAAAATCATGGTATTAAAACTTCATAATATGCGTTGGAATTTATTCATAAAAATTGCATTGAAAACATTTATTAAAACTCGTCACTCACTGTCTTAAGCTACTTATCCAAGGAGTTGTACACCTCTCCTATTTGCATTTGTCCTGAAAAGGAAAGGTCCCTTGGTCAGTATACTTAGCTCCCTTTTGAGCTTAACACATAACTTAACTTCACCGCATATTAATAGTCATCGCATCACAACTAAGTTTGACGCATCGAACTATCTTCACCATATTAACTATTCTTAACCATCTTACTTTATAGCTTGACTGATAATTGGGAATCCTTTCTCAAGATGCTCCGGTAAGCACTGTAACACTTCTTAGTCTATTCGATGTACTTAGATTGTCTTCATTGTGGGTTGGCTATGCTGTATGCGTTAACGCACAACATCACCGAGTCAGCTGCTTGCTTGTTCTTTGTATGTAGTAGCCTGCTTATTTATCCACAACATCAATCCAACTTCAATTTTCCAAATTCCTTAACTTTAATTCCAACACTCATAAAAGCTAAACTCCCTTCAGCACATGATTCTTCTGCCGTATCATTTGTCAGCTTAGCCCTCAACAATGGCGTATAAGGTTAGTCACATAAATTCTTCATACCATTTGTTGTACTTAGCCATAACGTTCCCCTTCTTGAACCTCTGGCCGCATCATTCAACCAGACTGATCGCATGGTGCCGAACGCATGGAATCCTCTACTTTCTTTAAGTGTTAACTTGTTCCTACTTCACCTGAGAACTCAGCATTCTACACTTAACATATTTTCTTTCTTTTTTCGGTTTGCCATTGACATTCTCAACTCTCTATGCGTCGACTATGTTCACACCTTGAATGCATATACTCGTAACTCTTAGAAAATTTCATTCTCTTACATATCAGACACATCATGAAATTAAACATACTTAGCTTACTTTTTCATTCAGGTTAATACACATATTTAACACATAATTAAGAGGACTTAAACTTAATTAACTTGTATGACAAGTTTGGGGGTTTACAGGTCACGTACCTGTTGTACATCAAAACACTTAGTTGATCTCTATCAAGCCTCCCTGAAGGAAAAATGGAAAAATGTGGAAACAAATTTTGCATATCAGGATAATGAGATATTTTTCTCATCCAATATAACAGATTTGGATGTGATACATTTTTTCAAATCTAGAAAATTGGCACAATTGGTCGCATACCAAGTGTTTCTTTGATTTTAAGAATATTTAGTATTAATGTTGTCTGTTTTTTTTATTTTCATGTTTTTTCCTTGGTTAATATTAAATTTTGTATATTCCAAGTGTTTTTTTCTTATTATAATTATTTTCTTTTAAAGAAGAAACATGGACCATTATCATATGTTGGGTGACTAAAAAATGAGTAAAGAAGATCTATGTCCGACAGATAGTGTAACTACATATACAATACTTACAAGTAGAAAATATATTTTCAAACTGATAATGATGGAAGCAAAAGTCAATACGATATTAGGTTCTGTAAACTTGATTTAAGGATTTGGAAAAGCAAGTATTATTTTGCCTAGAGGAACAAAATTTACAATCGATAATGCATTGTTCTCTAGTCAATCAAAGAGAAATCTAATTAGTTTAAAAGATATATATTGCAATGATTATCATATTGAGATTGATAGAAAGAATAATATGAAGTATTTTTATATCATATCTACTGTCTCATATGCAAAAATGTATATTGGAAGAATTGCCTGTTTTACCTTCTAGATTATATTATACTCATATACGAATAATTGAAACATATGCAACAATGAACCTGAAGTTCATGAATCTAGACAATTTTACAATTTGGCATGACATATTAGGTCATCCATAGTCTATAATGATGAGAATAATTGTTGAGAATTTAAATGGATAACCATTGAAGAGCCAAAAGATTCTTCAATCTAATGCATTATCATGTGATGCTTGTTCTCAAGGAAAATTGATAGTTAGACCATCACTAGCTAAAGTGGGAATTGAATCCCCTACATTTTTAGAACGAATTCATGGTGATATAGTGGACCTATTAACCCACCAGGTGGACCATTTAGATATTTTATGGTATTAATAGACGCATCTAGCAGATGGTCACACGTGTGTTTATTACCAAGTTGAAATCTAGCATTTACAAGATTACTTGCTCAAATAATTAAGTTAAGAGCACAATTTCCTGATTATACAATTAAGATCATTCGTCTTGATAACGTTAGTGAATTTACATCCCAGTCAGTTTATGACCATGAGCCAGATATTCCCCATATGAGAATTTTTGGATGTGTAGTATATGTTCCAATTGCTCTATCACAATGTACTAAGATGGGTCCTCAAAGGAGGTTAGGAATATATGTTGGATATGATTCCCCATCAATTATTAAATATCTTAAACCCCTGACAAGTGATGTATTTATTGCACGATTTGCTAACTGCATTTTAATTAGATAATTTTTTCAACATTAGGGGGAGAAATTAAAAGTTAGAAAAAGAAATTACATGGAATGTATTGTTATTCCCCATCAACTTTTGGGAGAGAAGAGAGCTTTTCTTTTTGTGACTTAGGGAAAAATTTGCGTAATGAATGCTTACCCTAAAAGGACCATAAGGAAGACTTTATATACAGAAGGGTCAACCCCCTTCTCCAAGCCTTTTTCCAATTTTCTGTTGTGCACATTAATTAAATAACTATTTATACATTAAATCTAATTTATCATGTATATATATATATATAATCATAAACATCATATGTCTGTGTGCAACACCTCTTTATTTATTAATTAATTTTTTGTGAATCTAATTCACTTGAATTAATTATTTAAATCTTATTCAAATGTTTCTTTCCAACTTAATTTGAATTATAGATCACATCCATAATCAATTACATATTAATCATATTAATATAAAATTTCCTCAAATTGATTTGAACAATTAAAATCATTCCTCTTTAATATTCTTTAGTGAGTATAAGAGGACTTGGTGGAATTGTAGATCAGAAGCTTCAATGATATGAGATTAATTGGCTAAACTCATTAACCAAGTTAATCAATATTCGTTAATTGTGGATACACTCGACTATAGACCCACAACTGCACTCATCTCACTTCAGGTATATTTCTGTGTCCACGGATATAGATCAATAAAGCAAGTTAGTCCTTCACGAGTATTTGTAACTCCAACTGGATCAAATTACCGTTTTACCCTTGGATTACCTCTGACTCCTTAAGTACTAGTGCTCATATAATGAATAACCTGTTTAATGTCCAACCAATAAATAGAAACTCCTCTTGGGGCAATGAAAGGATAGGGCCCTTTGTTAAATTCCCAAAGACACCATTTAGGGGAACATTCATCTACTTACCCTAAAGACGAGAAGAAGTGAATTCCATCTCGTATTATTATGTTCCCAGCTTCCCGCACGATCTTGTCCCCAAAATGGTAGACTTATTGAGTCCACGAACTGACCACTCTCACCCATACAAATCAAAGGATAATTCCACGTGAATAAAAGTTCATAATATACTCAGGATTAAGACTAAGCTGCCTAGGTCATCCTAGTGAAATAGAAACCTAACTAGTCAATGGTGTTACATCTAGTGGTTACTATTTTGCAGTCCGATCTTATGCAAACTCATTGCATAAGATACATTCACTCGAATGTCACCTACATGAATGCGTTGAATCATTGCGTTTGTATAAAATACAAAGTAGGTCATATCCATAATGTTACTAGGATAAGGTACCCAGCCTTATCCCTATACTATAGACCTTTTAGGTTGTATCTTGAACATTGATCGTTGTATATCTTCATATATAGTTCAAGACTTATAAGGCAACCTTAAATCTTAGTTTATCGAATTTAGGGTTATTAAGACAAAATAGAAAATAACACAATAACATTTATTGAATTAACATCTATAACTCTTTATTGATGACGATCAATTAATAGCATTTACTATTTACTTGTTTTAGGACATAAAACTCAACATGAGCAAACTCATTAAGATTCGCATGTAAGGACTTTGAAGAACTCATTTTGAAGGAAAACAATTTCTCTCTCACATATTGCTTGTTAGGCACATTCTTCTTCATATAGAGCTTCTTCAACTTCTCCCATGCCTTATAAGTTGTATTCTCGTTGATGACTTATCTTAGCACACTATTTGAATATTCAAAATCAGTACTCCATAGACCACTTGCTCCATTTCTGTCTTTCTAGTTCAGTGAGAGTTTTAGGCAAAGATTTTGGATCATCAAGAGCCCTTAAAGCCTTCTGTGAAGCTAGAAAAGCTTGAATTCTCTTCATCCACAGTTGAAAATCTCCATTTCCTATGAATTTCTCCACCTCATACCGAGTACTGCCATTTCTAATTTTCTTGATGTTCATGACGGGTTTCTTGAGGAATCTTAGAACTTTCTTGAAGCTTTCTTGAAGAACTAGCTCTGATACCAGTTGTTAAGCCAAAAAGACTAGACTCGTTAATCTTATACTTCAGCCTTTCAGAAGCCTAAAACCAAAATACTCTTCAGAATTGCATTACTATAGAAAAAAAGTCCTACAACAACTTTAAAAAAACGCTATCATAAGTCTTCTATAACATTTTTGCAAAGTCGTGACAGCCTGCATTATAAAAAGTAGACTTTTTATAGCGTTTTTAAAATGCTATAAAAAGTTCCAACTTTTTATAATGTTTAGTTACATGCTATAAAAAACCTTCATTTTGTAGCAGTTATTAAGTGCTATAGAATGCACATTTTTTATAGCATTCTGTTAATGCTATAAATACAATCTTTAAATAGCACATTTAACCTTTGTAAAATGTAGAATAACATTTTAAAAAAAGCTATAAAAATATTTTTATAGCAAGAATATGTGGTTGTCATATGTCTATTTAATGAAGGCTATAATAAGTCTACAAATTGTCATAGTTCTTTTTTTCAAATAATAACCTATAAACTATTTATAACTTTAATGAATGCTATTATTGCATCTTTTATAGCTTCTAGAATATGTTTATAATATTATTGTTGTATTTCATGCTACACATTAGAAGTGACATAGTAAATATAATCAATATATATATATATATATATATAAAATAAGCATTCATACAAGATTCATATGACTCGACAAAAAGACCATACTAAAGATACTATAGACTTAAAGAAGAAACAAAACACAAACTTAGTTGCGTTTGTGGTCAAGACATTGCAACATTAATAGTCCATCAACCTATAAAAATATAATCAAGTAAAAAAAAGTTTAAGTAAAATTATTGAAATAAAGAAATAAAATAAATCGATAGATGGATCTATGTACTAGTTGCATCTTCCATATATGTCAAATCAATTTAATTTAAAGCTTCTTTATTTAAATTAACTTTAAGAGTCTACAACACATTCAAGATACATTTAAAGGGTAAAAACAAGGTGGAAAGAAAAAAGATAACAAAAACAAAAACCTAACAATAACAATAACCACAAAAATTCAATTAGTTTGAAATTGATACCTACCCCTCTCCCTCCCCCAACAAGTTGATTCCAATCACAAACTTCACATATCAATAACTAACTTAAAAGTCCACAGCAAATTCAAAGATACATTTACAAGAAGAAAAAAGAAGCAAAAATCTTACGACAACAATAATCACAAGAATTCAAGTACTTTCGATGTGATACCTACCCCTTCCAAATCAAACTTTCACATATCAATCACTAGTTTAGGAGTTTACAACAAATTCAAATATACATTTACAGAGAAAAAAAAAAAAAAAAAAAGAAACAAAATCTAACCAAAGCAATAATCATAAGAATTCAAGTAGCTTCATAGAACCTGCCCCCTCCCCCAACAACTTTATTACAATCACTACCTTCCAAATCAAACTTTCACCTACCAATAATTAGTTCCAAATCAAACTTAAAGTCCTATTTTTGGATTTGTTTTCTCATTTTTAGCATAACTAAGGATTCTGCCATGAACTTAACTTTTCTAGGAGTAAAAACTTAAACTCATCTTACAACAAACATGTAAAGTTATAGAAAAATCAAAAGAATTTCTACTTCATGAATGTTTTTAAAGCTCAATGATCAAATACCAAAACGAGGATCGAAATAGCAAAAGTAATTAAAAATCTATTCTTGCATGTATCATTTAATCAAAAGAAATACGTGCCTTAGTTCAATTTGTGACAAAAAGGACCTAAGATTATGTACCATCAATTAAAGAAGCAACTCTAGATTCTTGAAGTTTGTAGTTATGAATCAAAAGAAACGACTTAATTATAAAGTTTATTATTCCTTATCAATGAATCCTAATTGAATTATGTCAAGATGAGCATAGCTCAACTGACATAGTACTTGTACTATCAATCTCGAGGTTAGAGGTTCGATTCCCCCACCCCACACTTTAATTACAATATATTTGCAAAAAAAAAAAAAAAAAATCCTAATTGAATTATTCTCATTGCTAGCTAGATGTTTATTTTCAGCTCATCTCTCGACTCAAGACATATATTTAGTTGAAAGAAGCATCAACTCTATGTATACATGCCTTAAGAAAAAAGCAGCAGACATTCTAACAAATAGAGATCAAAGGATAAAGTTTTTTTTTTAGTCAAAAGCATTTGAACCAACTAGACTAAGGTGACTTCATGTAATCTATAGAGACACAACATAGTAACCTACAAGATATTCTCATACATTTTGACATACTTAAATATTATCTTTGGAAATGAAAATGAATCAAACGAACAGAAAGTTACCAGGTTATAAAAATGGAGTTTATGTTCACTTTCTCCAAGCCATGAGCAAATTGTTTGGTGCCATTGAACTCTTTCTCATTACTTGTTGAAACTCCAACAAGACAAAGAAACCAAGGAGACCTGTCACAATGAGGCTCTGCAAACTTTTATAAATGTTAATATGGATGAACTCAAGACAAGAAAATAACTTAGAATCATTAAAGGAAACTAATTTTGATCCTGCCACAAAAATTAGTGTAAAGCATTATTTCTTTCATGATTTCAAGAATATGTTAGTCAGTTTTAACTTGGCTATAATAAAAAGCCTATCCTCCCAACCATTTTCATTTACAAAAAGCTTTTCATGTGGCCTACGCATTGTCTAGGCTATTGCTAGTAATTGTGATGCTCACCTCCTCTTCAACGTACTAGAGAACTTATAAAACTAGATATAAGTAGCTGTGGACCTTTCTATTTGATAATATTTATCAAAACCAAATATCTTAAAGAATTTGCCTAAGTAGCTTTGGATTTTGCAAAGAACAAAAGAAGATTTGTTGGGTTTTATACCCTAAAACTCGTAGATAGCAAATGATATTAATTGACCACCATCAATAAAGATTTATGGATGTTAAATCAATAAATTTTATTATTTGTATTATTGTCTATTTTGTCTTAATAATCCTAAATCCAATAAACTAACATCCAAGACTGTCTTATGAGTCTTGAATTGTATGTGGAAACATATGGAGATCAATGTTCAAGATACAACCTAAAGGGTCTATAGTATAGGGATAAGACTGGGTACCTTATCCTGGTAACACCATGGATACGACCCACTTTGTATTTGATACAAATGTAATGATCCAACACGTTCGTGTAGGTGATACGCGAGTGGGGGTATCCTATATAATGAGTTTGCATAAGACTGGACTTGAAAATAGTAACCACTAGATGTAACCTCGTTGACTAGTTAGGTTCCTATTTCATTAGGATAACCTAGGCAACTTAGTCTTAATCTTGAGTATATTATGAACTTCTTTCACGAGAGATTATCCTTTGATTTGTATGGGTGAGGGTGGCTAGATCGCCGACCCAATAAGCCTAACATTTTGGGGACAAGACCGAGTGGGGAGTTGGGAATATAATAATACAAAATGGAATTCACTCATTCCCCCCTTAAGGGTAAGTAGATGAGTGTTCCATTAAGTGGTGTCTCCAGAACTTGAACAAAGGGCTCTACCCTCTCATTGGCTCGAGAGAGGTTTATGTTTATTAGTTGGACCATAAACACGTTGTTCATTAGAGAAGCACCGGTACTTAAGGAGTCAGAGGTAACCCAAGGGTAAAATGGTAATTTGACCCAATTGGAGTTACAGACACTTGTGAAAGAATAACTTGTCGGGTATTGGTCTATATTTGTAGACACAGAAATATATCTGAGAAGAGTGCAGCTATGGGTCTTTAGTGGAGTGTACCCACAGTTAACGAATATTGATTAATTTGGTTAATGAGTTTAGCCAACTAATCTCATATCGTTGGAGCTTCTAATCTACAGGTCTACAGGTCCCGTCATTAGCTCACTAGAGGATACTTAAGAGGGATAATTCGAATTATTCAAATTAACCTGAGGAAACTATATATTAATGTGATTAATATAAAATTAATTATAGATATGATCTATAATTAAATTGGAAAGCAATATTTGAATAAGATTCAATTTAATTAATTCAAATGAATTAGATTCACAAAGAATTAATTAATACAAATGTTTTGCACATATACATGGGATGTATATGATAATTAAATATATACATTAAAGTTAGTTTCATGCATAAAAGTTACTTAATTATTGTGTAAATTAAAATAAAATAAGTGTTATTTAATTGGGCTGATTGATTAAATAAGCGTTATTAATTAAATGGGCTAATTAATTAAATAAATGTTATTTAATTAATTATATAAAAGGAAAATATATTGGGAAAATGACCTTGACCCTTCTCTATATAAAGATCTCTTTTTGGCCCTTTACAAGCACTTAAACACATTCTCATACAGTCTCATTGCAAAGAAACTCTGACAATACATAACACCCTAGTGTTATTGTGAAGAATTTTCTCTAAGCCTCTCTACTGTCCAAAACCCTATTCTCCTCTCCCTCTCCTAATAGTTGGATACCACTCATCCCTCTATTGAAATCCCAGAGAATAACGAGGTTACTATCGTAGTAGTGTTTGAGATCGCTCAAGGAGTTGTTTGTGATCAAGACTGTTTGGAGATTTGTTCGTTGGAATCTTAGAAAGGCTTGTTCGTGAGGTAATCTACAAAAGTAAGAATCGTTCTAATATTTTTCCTAATGCATGCGAATTTACATGTTTATATATTCTTTGTATAATGATTCTGTTTAATGTAAAAATTGATTTGCGGGATGCAAGGCGTTCTAACGAGAACGCTTCCGCGCGATAGGATCTGATCCCCATCTCTTCAAGATTACCATAACTAAATAACCTGAATGTAAGGCAAGCGAAAAGCAATAAGTATGTATAGTTTAGAAAAATAACTACTATTTCATTCACTACTTCAAAATTGAGTTTTAATATCGGTTTAAAACTGACATTATAGGGGTATAATGTTAGTTAAAAACTAACATTGAAGATCGTGTTATAAAAGGTCTTCAATGTCACTTGTCTTTAATATCAATTTAAGACCAACATTATAGATGACCAAGATTTCAATGCCAGTTATCTTCAATGTTGGTTGAAAATATTATTTTCAATGTCGATGTCAACTGATATTGAACATCATCTTCATTATCGATTTTTTACCTAATTTTTGTCAATAGTTATTTGATATTAAATTTCTGTCATTGTTTTATTATTGAAAAATAAAAAAAAAATATATTTTGCTTACACATGTGCAAATCAATAATATTTCTCTTTTACTTTTACATGTATGAAATAAAATCTTAATTACTTTCACAAAACCTCAATAAGTCATAAAAGAGATATTGGATGATAATTTAACTCCAAAACCAAGATAAAATATATTTCTCATTCAAATCAACTCCATATAGTTTAGAGAGCAAATCCTTATGTACCAACCATGAACTATACATATATATTCTACAATGAATAAGTAAAGTATACATGTAAAAAAGCACCTGAAAAATGCTTTATTTACTTTCAATTCTGGAATTATTATTGCTAGTTTTGTATGGTTTGATGTGGTTTGTTGAGTGATTTCAAGAAACTGAACATTAGGAGCAAATTAGGCAAAAATGATCAAAACCGGGGCAAAAGTTCAAATACAAATATCTAGGAGTCAACTATGAAATTAGGAGGGAAGCAAGAGGCCAAAATCGAAGAAAAAGAGGAAGAATTTTGAAAAAAAAAAATCAAGGGGTCAGTGTTGAGCTTGCATTGCAACGCTGCCTCACGACGCTAAGACCCGAGAGCTTAGATTAAGGCAGCGTCGCAACATTGCCTTGCAGTGTGGCGATGCTTCAGATGGCAGGCGCACATGACATCCACTTCTAGCGTCAGCTTTGCAATATTGAATTACAACATTGCAACGCTACGACAATTTTGTATAAAAAGAAGCAGTGCTGTCAAGTGAAAAAAAAAAAAGAGAAATTTGGGGGAGATTTCGACCTAAGGCAAAACAGAAGTATCTGGAAAAGGACAACTCAGCTGAAAATCATATGATAATTCAATGGTGAAGGTCAAGAAGATCGAGATTTTGATCTGGTGACGGGGAAGGAAGATTGATTTTTGTTTCCCTAACTCTTTCCTTGCCTAAAATGCTTTCTTTCTACTTAGGGTTTATGGACATTAAAATTATGCATAGCTAAACTTTAGATTCTAGGGCATTGTTAGAGTTTTGAACTTCTCGAATGAATTGTTGATATTGCAATTGTTTAATTATTGATGAGGTTTATAAATTACTTGTTCTTATTGCCTTGATTAACTGGTCATTAATCAATTGATTTAGGTAATTTCTACTGCTTGAAGAAGAGTTTAATTTGTTGGACTTGATAATTTAGTTTATTACTCAAGATTGCATGAAAGTGAATCGAGATTAATAAGGGGTGTAATTGAAGGATCTTAAAGCAACACTAGTTTAATCAATAGGAAGAAATTCAAACTTGATAAACTAGAGTTAGAATGGAATGAGCTTGATGAAGGATTTCCCAAATTTAGAACTTCTAGCCTCAACCTATCTTCATTAATTAATTGCATGTTACTACCGTTAGGATATTTTTTTAATGAAACAACACCCTAGATTCGTGCTCCTCTTATTTGTCTCTTGTATTTATTTGTCATTCACACTTAATTATTGCTCATAAACCATCTTTCAATAGCCTAAATAAAATCGTTAAAGAATTACAATAGCTGAGTTTAGGATAAATTGTGTACATTAGTCTTTGAGGACGATACCCGATTTTAATTGGGATCTTATTACTTCGATACGTATGCTTGTGTTGCGATATCAACATGCTAAGTTGCACACAAGAATAGAATTCAAAATAAATTCATTATAAAATTGTTATAGTGACTAAAAATAAGTTGAAGATAAATAAGAAGTGTTCAACGATGCTTCCTAAGTTTCTCTGATGTCGATTTTTAGAACCTAATGACTATTCTCCTACATACAAAGAAAGATAAAAACTATTGGGATTGATGCCCTAAATCCCGTAGGGTCGTATAGTTTGTAAACTTTGTATGAACAAATGTTTATGTGATTAATAATATATGATATTTTATTCACTTTGCCTATAAAATATGTGATATTTTAATTGCATTAACTACAAACCAATAAACTAATATCTAAGGTTATCGTTGTCGTTGTAACTTAAACATGTATGTGGAGACATTCAGGTAGATCATGTTTAAGTGATAACCTAAATGGTCTGTAGTAGATGGATAAGGCTGGGTACCTTATCCTGGTAACACTACAAGTATGATCCGATTTGTAGGTGTTACAATTGTTGTAAAGTGCTACAAATGATCTGATCCTATTCATTCATGTATTAGACATGTGAGCGAGGATATTCTATATAAAGGAGTTTGTATAAGACCGGACCACAAAATGTTTAGTCTTATTATATAACACCGTTCATAATAGAAACTTTCATTTCACCAGAATGATCATAGGTAACATGACCTGAATCCTGAGTGAGTTGTGAACTCCTGCCTATGAGGACGGTCTTTTGATTTGTATGGGTGAGAGTTGCGAGATCGTCAACTCAACAAGCTTAACATTTTGGGGATTCGTCTGATTGGGGAGCTGGGAACACAGCTATACATTCTCCCTTAAGGGCTGATTCCGGGTCTTGAACAATGTGGTGCCACACCTTTTTCCAGCTTGAGAGGGGTTTAGTCATAGTAGGACTATGATCTATTGTTTATTAAAGGGATTAGTGGTACTTAAGGAGTTAGCTGTAACTATAGGGGCAAAACAATAATTTGGCCCAACTGTACTCACGAGTAATTTGTGAATGGTCATCGTACAGTTGATTGGTTATATCCAATGGACACAAAAATATATTTGTAGTGCAAAGAGTGTAGTTGTCGGTCTTTAGTGGAGAGTCCGACAACTACGGATGGTGGGTAATGTAATTAAAGAGTTTAATTAATTATTCATGTACCATTGAAACTTCAAGCTAAAGTCCATAAGGTCCCCTTGGTAGCTCAAGAGGATTTAGTTTATAATAAGTTTTTAGATTAATTTGAATTGTTCAAATTAATAAGAGTGATTTAATTATATATGATATAATCAAATTGATTCAATTATATATGGTATAACTGTTATAATGTATTTGATACATAATAGTTTAATTGGAAGAAATTAATAATTGAATGAGATTCAAATATGCTATCTATGAATGTGATTTATAGTTGTTAAATTTAATATAAATATGATTTATATTAAATGTCATAAAATAGAGAAAATAAACTATAGGTTATATTGTATATGATATAATATTAAAACTATAGGTTATATGTTATATTTGATATGACATATAGTTTAAATATAGTATGATAAGTTAGTTATCATATTTATTTATATTATTTTATTATTATTTTGAATAATAACTTCCCTCTTTTCTCTCCAACCACCTTAGTGGGTAGTTATTTGATTTTTTGGCAAGATGAATAAAAGAAAGGTATTTCTCTTCTTCCTCTACACGATTGAAGGATTGGCTATACAATTGAGTTTTTAACAAAAAAGTTCTGTGTGCTTCAAACTTCTTCCTCCAAATTCAATAATCCCTCTTAACCAAAATAGTCAGAGCCCACCACTCATGGGTTCTTATCCTGAGAATAGCAAAGGCTCGTTGTGATTGTGTCTCTATTTGATTCGAGAAGTTCTTGAAGAAGTCTTCAAGAGGTTGTTGTGTTCGTGACCGTACGAGGGAATTACACGAAGAAAAGTTCTTCAAAGGTAATGTTTCTTGAACTCTTTTTCTTGTATCAAGCATGCTGTAATTTATTTTGAATGCATATCCTGTATGTTTATTGTAAATTTAGTTTTCAATAATTAATGAAATTTGGACGATCCGTTTCTGCTCAAGGATCTCCTTCAAAACAAATTCCTTCAAAAATAACTATTTGAATAAATAAGTAAAAAACAGAACATAATATTACCCATAAGCCTATGTTACAATCTTTGAATCCAAGGGATTATTCTCATGCAACTCTACTAGTGTAGTGCAAACATTAAGACCAATCACCACAATGTTGCTTCTTTCTTTTGTATCATGTTCAAATAAAAAAAAAAAAAAAAAAAAAGTGTAACAATAAATAGTTCCCTCTACATCTTTCAGAACTTCTCAGGGCCAAAATTGCTTCAACTGTAAATTCAAACCATTCTTGAGAAGAAAAATAAAAAATGTAGTCATTCTTCCTAAAATAGGAAAGTCTTAGAAAACTCAAGAATTTCTAGTGTTTCCATGATCAAAAGTTATACAAATAACGAGTTGCTATTGAGATTAACACACATGAAATTATCAGCAACCAAAATATACCAATCAACTTAACAAACGAAACAAAAAAATCATTTTCAATATTTTCAATAATTATTTATAGAGATTGTAGAGTAAAGGAATCAATGAAATCCTAATGAACCACTGATAAAGATCCATCCTATAGGTATAAATGCCACGAAGAGAATCTAATAAATGCTTAAACTAATAAAGAATTCAAATAGTAAATTCAGAAGAGGGGTTCTTTTTCCATTTTACATTTCTTAGGCAACCGTACGAATCATACTAATTAAACAAGTTTAAAATGAAAAAGATCACATGCAATTGTAAATGCCACGAAGAAAATCACTCATACCAAGTTGCTTGTAGTTAATTAACGCAATACAATCATCAATTTTGCTTGTTTCAACCTTGGTAAAGTGAATCTTCCCTTGGAGAATGGAATGACTTCTTCCACTAGCTTTTACAAAGTCTGAACTTGATCATTTTTCAACCATTTGTTTCCAGAAAAATACACCAACTTAGCAAAAGTGGCTACAAGAAATACAGAGATTAATCCCTAAACTAAATTCCAAGTATAAGATCAAAGCAAACTAAAAAATTAAAAAAAAAATAAAAAAAAAAGAAAGGGAGAAGGCAATAGGATGATCCAATGTAGAATCACAAAAACAGGGATAAACTAAAAAGGAATTACCCCGAATATCCATGCCAAATGAGATATTTGGCTGCCAGTTATATGCTTGTCTACCTCAAGAGCCATATAATTGTTGTGTATAGAAAAAAAAATAAAGAATCAACAAATGGAAAAAATACACAATATTGGAACAAACTTATAACTTAATAACACAAAGAAAGCCCAAAGATAAAACATCACATAAAAAAGAAGTTGAATAACATCAAATCTGAAGATGAAAAGGGAATACCAAACATGCACATGGATTTGGTCCATGAAAATCAATGGTTGAATACATAATTACAACATAAATCCCCACCATCACCCTACACTTCATTTTGAGAGAAAGGAGACATCATCACGATACACTTCATTAAACTTTCAAAGCATTTTTAACCAATAAACACGTCAGATAACACACATACCTAGAACAATTTAGTGTACAAACCTACATAAATATATGTAGCCATAGCCAACTAATTTCTTTCAGGCAAATCAACAAATAGGTTATGAGGGTTGGTTTTTATGCCCTAAAACTCGTAGATAGTAATTGTTATTAACTGACCATCATCAATAAAGATTTATAGATATTAATTCAATAAACGTTAAAAAGTTGTTTTCTATTTTGTCTCAATAATCCTAAATCTAATAAATTAACATCAAAGGTTGCCTTATGAGTCTTGAACTGTATGTGGAGACATACAATGATCAATGCTCAAGATATAGCCTAAAGAGTCTATAGTATACGGATAAAACTGGGTACCTTATCCTGGTAAAATTATAGATATGACCCACTTTGTATTCGATACAAACACAATGATCCAACACGTTCGTGTAGGTGACATGAGAGTGGGGGTATCCTATGCAATGAGTTTGTATAAGATTGAACTGTGAATTAGTAACCACTAGATGTAACACCCTTGATTGGTTAGGTTTTTATTTCACTAGGATGACCTGGGTAACTTAGTCTTAATCCTAAGTATATTATGGACTCTTGATCATGAGGGATTATCCTTTGATTTGTATGGGTGAGAGTGGCCAGTTCTTTTGAGATTGGTGTCCTAATTCTCCCGGTGGTCTCATAGTTTGTAAATATTTTGTACACATTGTTATTAATAAAAGAAATGTTATTTTATTTGCATTTACTCAAATTCAATAAACTAAGATTCGTGGTTATTTTATGTAACTTAAGTATGTATGTGAGACATACAAGTGGATCCTGCCTTAAGTAATAACCTAAATGGTCTGTAGTAGATAGATAAAGGAAGGATACCTTATCTTGGTGACACTACGGATACGGCCCACTTTGTAGATGTTACAACTGTTGTAAAGTGCTACAAATGGTCTGATCCTAACCATTCATGTGAAGACATGCGAGCGGGGGTATCTTATACAAAGAGTATGTATTAGGTCGGACCACGAGATGATTAGTCTCTTTATATAACGTCGTTGATAATTGAGACTTACATTTCACTAAAATGATCATAGGTGACATGACCTTAGTCCTGAGTGAGTTGGAAACTCCTACCTATGATGGCGGTTCTTTGATTTGTATGGGTGAAAGTGGCTAGATTGCCAACTCAACAAGTCTACATTTTGGGGATTTGTCTGATTGGGGAGTTGGGAACTCAACTACACAAGACGGAATTCACTCCTTCCCCGAAGTAGGGGTAAGTAGATAAGTTGCTCCCTTAAGAGCTGATTCCGGGTCTTGAACATAGTGGTCACATCCTCTCTTTGGAAAAGAGGACTCAGTCATAGTAGGACTGTGACTTATTATTCATTAGAGGAATCAATAGTACTTAAGGAGTTAGATGTAACTACAGAGGAAAAATGGTAAATTGACCTTGCTGTACTTACGAGCGATTTGTGAAGGTCATCATACTGTTGATTGATCATATGGGCACAAAAATATATCTGTAATGCGAAGAGTGCAACTATCGATCTTTAATGGATTGACCAACAGTTAACGGATGGTGGATCACGTGATTAAAGAGTTTAATAAGTTATTCACGTATTGTTGGAGCTTCAAGCTACAGGTCCATAAGGTCCCCTTAGTAGCTCAATAGATTTAAGTTGAGAATCAGTTTTTGGGTTAGTTTGAAGTATTCAAATTAATAAGAGGGAATTTGATTATATATGATATAATTAAATTGATTCAATTATGTATGATATAATTGATTTGATGTATTAGATACATTAATTGGAAGAAATGGTATAAATATGATTTATACTAAACAAAGGAAAAAAGAACTATGGTTTAAATATTACATATGATGTGATATTAAAACTATAGGTTATAAATATAATATGATAAATTACTTATTATATTTATTTATAATAAAAATAATTATGAGATAATTGTTTAGTTTGTTATTTCTTTTCTCCATTAACCGTGCAAGTGGGAGGTTAATTTCAATTTTAAAAACTGAAGAATAAAATGAAAAGAGTTTTCATTTTATAAAAGATCGCTTCATTATTGAGATTACTAATCGATCGCTGCTCACGAGAGACTATACGATAACCCTTTCGAGAGACTAAACGATCGAGCGAGAGATTGCTAGACGATTGGCTAGACGATTACTGACAAGAGTAAGAGATTGCTAGACAATTGAGTACCCACTATCTATACGATAGACTAAACCTTTCTCCCACTTACTCAATCGTGTAGCTTGATCGTATAATTCCTTCTTCCCTCTACCAAATTTACACAGAGCCTACACCTCCTGGATTCTCACTCCGAGAATACCAAAGTTGTCAAGTGGTAATATCGAGGGGTTGCTGTTCAAGGATTAGACAGTTCATGATTGTAACTAGAGCGAGAGGTTGCTAGACGCTCACGAGAGCGAGAGATTGCTAGACGATTGTAGCTAGAGCGAGAGATTGTTGTACAATTGCTCAAGAGCGAAAGATTTCCAGAAGAAGGGTTCTTCAAAGATATGTCTCTCAATTCCTTTTGTTTTAGTAAGAAAGCATGTTGTAATTTTCTCTATATTGCATAACTGTTCTTGTATGTTTGTGAATACCTTTATTATTTCACAATGGACTTGGAAAGATCTTGCTTCTGCTCACTGGTTCTCTTGAATAAGAGTTCCTTCGATTGGCATTAGAGCCAAGTTGTTCTGATATTTCAAATCCATTGATGTATTGAATTGCATTTACATTCTTGGTAGGTTTTAAGCATGTCTACATTAATGAAGTTTCTAGGATGATTGCCTCTAGTTATTGCTTTCTTTTACATTTCAAAGTTAATTGTAAGGGCTCTTGTGTTTTTGGGCATATTAACTTTCTATCGAGTCTATAATTCAAAGAGTTTGATTCTGTATGAGTCACTCGTGATGAAGCTTCAAGGCATGAAGATGCAGTTTACTTCAAGTAAGAAGAAGGCCAAAAGTTGGTCAGATTGTGTAGTCCAGGCTAAACGAACAAGTAAAGTGTTTACTCAATCGGTTTTGTGTTGGCTACTCGATCGTGTAAGCGATGGGGGTAAATAATCGTTGAGTATAAGATATTTGTTGCATGGTTAGTGTCGCTTCACGATCGTCTAGACGATCATGCTTCATCGCATGGTTATTGTCTACTCGATCGTTTAGGCAAGTGTTAATACTCAGTGTGTTGCACGATCGAGTGGCCTTCATGCTTTATCGCATAGTCAAAGGTACTCGATCGTTGCTACATGATCGTGGTTACTCGACCAAATTTACTGGACGATCACAAGGAAAAGATACACGATCAGGGAACGAGGCTTCGCCTGGGCGGTTCAAGACCCGGTTTGCTTGTTTGAACCGGTTTACTCGATGGTTTATGTAATAGATAGATTTATTTCTGGATTTTGAGCCTAATCATCCCGGTCCATTAATTTTGGTGAATGTACATGAGATATATATTTAAATTATATGTCATATAGTTTTCCATATGGTTTTAAATCCCACCATAGGTTATGCTTTGTCATGCATCAGCTTTATATTGTAAGAGTTATGATATAGTAGCTTGCATGATTAAATTACTTTAAGAGCATGCTTATGCATCATATAATATAAGAGTTATATTTATGCATGTATTAAGCATATTCATGCATTTATATTATAAGTGTTATAGTATAAGGGTGTATGGAAGCATGTATGCTTAGTTCATTACCTTTTATATAAAAGTTATATATAGTAATGAATGGGAATTGCATGAAGCATGACACATAGGTTAAATTTATAAGAGTTATAAATACCTAGTCTAGCTTAGCAATGTGGATGCTTTTGGTTGTTTCCTTTTATAAGTGTTATAATGGAAATTAGAATTAAAATCAATAAGAAAGAGTTGCATGCGAACTTAAGTGAACTCATGTTTTAAAAAAGTTTTAAATTTTAATTGAGATAGACCTAAGTTCATGGTTCTAATGAGATTAGATACCTAAGTTTAATCTTTTGAATCGGTTTAATAGGATTAAGTTGATTTGAATAAAAGATTAAATTTGTACTAAATCTATCTATAAGGGACCTTTTATTTAAGACGGCTTCTAGCTAGGCTGGGGTATTTAAGCTGAAGGAAACGGAACACCCCTGCCTGGGAACCTACCTGGAAAGGTGAATTAGGTAGATTTACTACAAGCATGCAACAGTTAATCAAAGACTTCGTTGAAGAATTTAATGAATGATGATCAAAAGTTGTTCAACTTTCCAAAGTAAGAGTTACTTTTGGGAAAACCTAAAAAGTCCCTTAGTTAAAATCTTTAGCCATATTTTTTCTAAGTAAACTAAACCCTAGGTTTTAAAATACTCAGTGGGAGGAAAAGATATATATGATATATCAATTCCACTCACGTTTCTCCCTGAATGTTCTCACTGTGAGATTCATGCTTGGCCCCATGGTGCCCTGGAAGCATCCACCTTCAAATGGTGTTTTCATGAGTCAATATCAAGGTGGACGGAGAGAGTATTTATAGTAAGTGGGTGAAAGATGTGTGTCAACATGTCCTGTGGTCTCCTTCATTGGTTTGCACCGTGAGATCTTCTTGCACAACTTCAAGACGCCTTGGGAGCATCCCCCTTCAGATGGTTTGTGCGGTTGTCAATATCAAGGTGAACTCCAAAAATGGATAGGGTCGCTTTAGTTTTTGTCTCAATCGGATTTTTTTCCCTTCAGATTGGCTATTTGGGGCGAAACTCTAGGATATAAAATGAAAGGTCACACTTACAGGAAATTGTTCAGCAAGTTAATAATTTCTTGACCAAATCAATGATGGCTAGTTGTTATAGAACAAGAGTTGTTCTGGTGTTAATGACTGGTTGAGAGTGTCTCAATTCAGAGGAGGGATAAATTGACTACCCTTCGGTGGCTTTTGTCCTAAACCACTGAAGCGTCATTTTAAAACTAGATGTCACATGGGGTTCATTTAGATTTTGCTAAACCAAATTGGATTTTGTTTTTCAAGAGTAAAATCTAATGTAGATCAATGTATTTGAATCTAATGTAGATCAATGTGTTTATTTTTTCAGCAACATGTCATTGTTTGATTTTTCATTAGTTGCCTTTTTTAAATTGACCGATTTCATACACTGGAAAGAGTCTGTTAAAACGTATTTCATGTTAAACGACCTCGAGTTTGTCATGATTAAGGAGTGTCCTCAAGTCCTGAACCTTGATGCACCGCAAAATGTTCGTAATGCATATGAGGTATGGATGAAGGCTAATTCGATGGCCCGAATTCACATTTTGGCTAGTATATCTAATGCATTAGCCAAAAGGGTTGAGAACATGGTCATTGCACGTCAGATCATGGACTCGTTACAAGAATTGTTTGAACGTCAGTTCTCACTTTTTGAGAAAAAAGGGATGGATGACAAAAAAAAACTAGTAGTATCAATTCCCAAGATAATTTTCAGTCTTTCGTGAATGTCAAGGGACTAAAAGAGAAAGCAATTTTTGCTGACTCAGATGAAGTTCATCGACGAGAATTCTTCTCTGAAATGGAACTTAGAGTTTATTTAGGCTCTGATACTGATCCCACTACTCTCTAGAAGAGGAAGAAGTCTAAAAACAATAAACGTGATTTATTTGTTTTGGAGATGTGTTTGGTAGAGAATGATAATTCTTCCTAGATACTTGATTCAGGTGCTACTAACCATGTAAATGCTTCCTACCAAGGATTTAGTTCTTGGAAACAGTTGGAAGATGGAGAGTTGACTCTTAGAGTCGGTACTGGTGAGGTTGTTTCAGCTATTGATGTGCTGGTTGAAGTTATTTTTGGACAAAAAACGTTATCTATTACTGGATAATTTTTATGTAGTTCCTCATATCAAGAGGAAATTAATCTCAGTTTCTTGTCTGATTGAACAAGGTTATACTGTCTCCTTTTTTTAGAATAAAGTGTTTATTTTTAAGAATGGTATGGAGATTGGTTTTGGTTCAATGAAAAATAACTTATGTACTAAGGTCGTTAGTCATAAAAGCCTTGCTTAATATTGAAATGTTCAAAACAGCAACAACTGCAAAAAGACCAAGGGTTTCTCCTAAGGAAAATGCCCATCTTTGGCATCTAAGGATAGGTCACATTAACCTCAATAGGATTGAGAAATTGGTGTAATGTGGACTTCTAAATGGTTTAGAAGAAAACTCTTTGCCGGTATGTGAATCATGCCTTGAAGGCAAGATAACCAAACGACCTTTTACTGGAAAAGGTTATAGAGCCAAGAAAACCTTGGAGCTTATGCATTCAAACCTCTATGGTCCGATGAGTATTAGAGCTTGAGGTGGATATGAATATTTCATCTCTTTCATAGATGATTATTCAAGATATGGGTATCTATACCTAATGCAACATAAGTCTAACGCTCTTGACAAGTTCAAAGAGAATAAGGCTAAAGTTGAAAACTTGTTAGGTAAGAAGATAAAACACTACGATCTGATCGTGGTGGAGAGTATATGGACTTATAATTCCATAACTATATGATAAAACATGGAATCACGTCCCAACTCTCAGCCCCAGGTACACCTCAGTAGAATGGTGTATCAGAAAGGAGAAATAGAACCTGTTGGACATGGTTCGGTCTATAATGAATTATGCTCATCTTCCAGACTCATTTTGGGGATTTCCAGTGGAGACTGCATGTTACATTTTGAACAATGTTCCCTCAAAGAGTATTTTTGAAACACCTTTTGAGCTATGGAGAGACCATAAAGGTAGTTTACGCCACTTCAAGATTTGGGGATGTCCGGCCTACGTGCTTGTGGCTAAGCCTAAAAAGTTGGAACCGCGTTCGAAAATTTGCGTATTTGTAGGCCACCCCAAAGAAACGATGGGTGGATATGTAACATTCTGAGTTTTTTTTTTTTTAATTCAACTTTTTTGTAATAATTGAGGACATTTTTTTTTTGTTAATTTTGAAATTCAGTTCATTTAAAGGAAAATTTTAGTTTTATGCCGGATTAATTTTATTTTTAGGTTAATGTCGATTTTTTTTTTTAATTTTGATTTTGAAATTTGAAGAAAAGAAGGAATTAATTTTAAATAAATATATATATAGTCATATATATCTTTGGTATTGAAGGAAAGGAAAAAGAAAAATAAGTTAAAAGGGAATAAAATATAAGAAAAAAAATCAAATAAACTTTTATTTTATTTTATAAAAATATATATTTTTTTTTATTTCTTTTTCTTTTCTTAAATTAAAACCCTCCCCTTCCTTTCCCTTTACCTCACGCGACCCTCCTCCCTCTCGAAACCCTCTTCCTACTACACCCCCAGCCGTCGCACGTCTCGCTAGTCGTTGTGCACCTCTAACCGCCACAGCCGTTCAGGTAAACTCTAGACAACGTCGTGCCACCACACCTGAAGGTTTCGATCGCCAGCCAGTCGTGTCGAACACCACAGATCTGCCAAGCCACGCGCCGATCTCCCTTCTCCATCCGCCGCCCCATCCTAAGTGACATGACCTTAATCCTAAGTGAGTTAAGAACTCCTGCCTATGAGGACAGTCCTTTGATTTGTATGAGTGAGAGTAGCCAGATTACCAATTCAACAAGCCTACCATTTTGGGGATTCATCTGATTGGGGAGTTGGGAACTCAGCTACACAAGACAGAATTCACTTCTTCCCTGAAGTAGGGGTAAGTAGATAAATTGTTCCCTTAAGGGCTGATTTCGAGTCTTGAATATAGTGGTCACACTCTCTCTTTGGAAGAGAGGACTCAGTCATAGTAGGACTATGACTTATTGTTCATTAGAGGAATTAGTGGTACTTAAGGAGTTAGATGTAACTACAGAGACAAAACGGTAAATTGGCCCAATTGTACTTACGAGCGATTTGTGAAGGGTCATCACATTGTTGATTGGTCATATGTGCATAGAAATATAACTGTAGTGCGAAGAGTGCAGCTGTCGGTCGTTAGTAGAGTGACCAACAATTAACGGATGGTGGATCTCGTGATTAAAGAGTTTAATCAGTTATTCACATACCGTTTGAGCTTCAAGCTACAGGTCCATAAGGTTCCCTTGGTAGCTCAATGGATTCAAGTTGAGAATTAGTTTTTAGGTTAGTTTAAGGTGTTCAAATTAACAAGAGGGGATTTGATTATATATGATATAATTAAATTGGTTAAATTATATATGATATAATTGATTTAATGCATTAGATATATTAATTGGAGGAATAGATATAAATATGATTTATGTTAAATAAAGGAGAAAAGAACTATGGTTTAAATATTACATATGATGTGATATTAAAACTATAGGTTATAAATATAATATGATAAGTTAGTTATTATATTTATTTATAATGAAAACAATTATGAGATAATTGGTTAGTTGGTTATTTCTTTTCTACATTAACCGTACAAGTGGGAGGTAAATTTTAGTTTTAATAACCGAAGAATAAAATGAACAGAGTTTTTATTTTACAAAAGATCGCTTCATTATTGAGATTACTAATTAATCGTTCACGAGAGACTATACGATAGCCTTTTCGAGAGACTAAACGATCGAGCGAGAGATTGCTAGACGATTGCTCACGAGAGCGAAAGATTGCTAGACGATTGGCTAGATGATTGCTCACGAGAGCGAGAGATTGCTAGACGATTAGGTACCCACTGTCTATACGATAGACTAAACCTTTCTCTCACTTACTCAATCGTGTAGCTCGATCGTATACTTCCTCATTCCCTCTACCAAATTCACACAGAGCCCACACCTTCTAGATTCTCATTACAAGAATACCAAGGTTGCCGAGTGGTAGTATCGAGGGGGTGCTATTCGAGGATCAGACAGTTCGTGATTATGACTAGAGCGAGAGGTTGCTAGATGATTTCTCACAAGAGTGAGAGATTGCTTGACGATTGCAGCGTGAGTGAGAGATTGTTGTACAATTGCTCACGAGAGCGAAAGATTTCTAGAAGAATAGTTCTTCAAAGGTATGTCTTTCAATTCCTTTTGTTTTAGTAAGAAAGTATGTTGTAATTTTCTCTATAATGCATAACTGTTCTTGTATGTTTGTGAATGTATTTATTCTTTCACAATGAGATTGGAAAGATCTTGCTTCTACTCACTGGTTCTCTTGAATAAGAGTTTCTTCAAGTTTGTCGACTCAATAAGCCTACTATTTTAGAGGCAAGATCGAGTAGGGAGCTGGAACATAATAATATAGGATGAAATTCAGTCATTCCCATCTTTAAGGTAAGTAGATGAGTGTTCCCTTAAGTGGTGTCTCTGGGACTTGAACAAAGGGCTCTATCCTCTTGTTGGCCTGAGAGGTTTTCTGTTTATTGGTTGGACTATAAACAGGTTGTTCATTAGAGGAGCAGTGGTACTTAAGAAGTCAGAGGTAACCCAAGAGTAAAATGGTAATTTGACCCAATTGGAATTATGAACACTCGTGAAGGACTAATTTGTTGTTATTGGCCTATATCTATGGACACATAAATATATCTGTAGTGAGAACAGTGCAGCTGTGAATCTTTTGTGGAGTGTACTCACAGTTAATGAATATTGATTAACTTGGTTAATGAGTTTAGCCAATTAATCTCATATCATTGGAGCTTCTGATCTACAAGTTCACCAGATCCCCTTGTTAGTTTACTAAAGGATATTAAATAGGAATGATTTAAATTGTTCAAATCAATTTGAGGAAATTGCATATTAATATGATTAATATGTAATTGATTATGGATGATATAATTCAAATTAAGTTGGAAAGAAAAGTTTGAATGAGATTCAAATAATTAATTCAAGTGAATTAGATTCACAAAGAATTAATTAATAAATAGAGAGACGTTGCACATAGACATACGATGTTTATGATTATTAAATATATACGTTAAATTGGATTTAATATATAAATAGTTATTTAATTAATGTACTAATTAATTAAATAAGTGTCATTTAATTAATTGTGCATAAGCAAAATTTGGAAAAAGACTTGGAGAAGGGGGTTGACCATTCTCTATATAAAGTTTTCCTTATGGCCCTTTTGGAAAAAAGGCATTCATTGTTTAAATTTTTCCTTAAGCCATAAAAAGAAATTCTCTCTACTCTCCCAAAGGTTTTTCCTCCTCACCCTCTTCAATCGGGAATCCTTGAGAATAACAAGGTTATTCTCGTGGTCGTGTTCAAGATCGTTGGAGGAGTTGTTTGTTGGAATATCAAGAGGATTGTTCTAGAAGTTTGGGAAACTACAAAGGTGATAATGGTTCTTTCCTTTCTCTAAAGCATGCTATTTTACATGTTTATTCTACACATATTCTGTTTTAGTACACTGATTTTGTTTATATAAAAATCGATTTGTAGGATGCAAGGTGTTCATTGATCAAAAGAGTTATTATTCTTAGCTTAATTTAGGCTCGTTGTTGGATTTTATGTGTTTATTGTCTTATTTTGTAAGTATTGAGCAATCATGAGGTGGAATTGGCCATTTGAAACTGAACGAGATTAATTTGAAGCAAATTGGAGTTGATTTAAGCATTTGGGCTTCAAAGGAGTAAAATGACCAAAATGACCTTGTTTCAGCGTCGCAATGCTAGTGTCATGCCTAGGCCCAATGCTTGCGTAACACTAAAAGGCAGTGAGTTGAAGATACAAGGCAACGTCACAATGCTGCGAAGTTTAACGCAACACGATCGTTGCAACTCTCCCTTGGTGCTCGAGGTCTGATTCGATTAGAGCGTTGCAGCGTTTTTCCTAGCGTTGCAGCATTGGGGTTATTTTCTATAAATAATCTCTTCAATTTTAGGTCAAAAGAGGCTATCTTTTGGACGAAAATTCAATGGAGGCCAACTTCTTCTTCTTTTCCCTTCAGATTTTAGCATCTTAGCTTAGGATTTACAATTTTTTTTTTTTGGTTATAAATGATGGATTGAACTTTTCCTCTTCCTCTTGTCAATGGGATGTTGAGGTAGCTTCTATCTAGGTTTTGGAGCAAGAACCCTATATGTTTTTCTTGAAATTTTTGTTCTTTGGATTTGATGCATAATGAATTTACGTTTTCTTGAGTCTTGCTTGATTTTGATATATATTTGTATGTTGGATTGATGCCCCTATCATGAATGTATGTCTTAGTTGATTTTAGGCTTGCGTGTTTCTCTAATGTTTGTCTATGCTTAAAATCACCCTGTTAGCAAATGGTTGAATGTGTATGCTAGGATTTATAATCTAATCTTAGGTCTTAGGATGCATGCTTTCTCTAGGTTCAAGGATAAATCGGTTGATTGAGTTAGGGCTCTCCCATTAATTAGTCGACACAATGGAATCCTCAATCTTAATGCGCTATTGAACCCAATTAGGATCTAATGCATGTAGTTTAACTAGGACAGTTTCATGGTTTGGTCCTAGCTAGTTGTCCGCCTCTATAGAGGCTAGCTTGGTCGAGTCAAGCGAGTGTGAACGCATAAATCGATTGCATGTCCAATTAACGGATTTCGATGATTGAAATTACATAGGTTCTCTCTTACTCCCGAACTAGATAATTCCTATCCTTAGTTTATATATACCCTCGCATTTGATGTTTCACGCTTTCATCTATTTCACACCAAAACCCCCCATTTATCGCTCTAGTTAGAAAATTAGCTTAACGAACAAATGGCGCTAGGAAGCGCGATTTTTATTTGAGCCTTTTTAGTGTCGCTCCCAAAAGACTAAAAATCAAAAGAAAATTTATAATACCGAACTATTCCTATCACTACAAAGATGTATCAACAGTGGTAAGTTCGGGTTGATCCGCAGGAAAGCACAATTTCTTTCGTTAACCTAAATTTTTAGAACGAATTCAAGGTGATATATGTGGACCTATTAACCCACCAAGTAGACCATTTAGATATTTTATGGTATTAATAGATGCATCCAGTAGATGGTCACACGTGTGCTTATTATCAATTCGAAATCTTGCTTTTGCAAGATTACTTGCTCAAATAGTTAAGTTAAGAACACAATTTTTTGATTATACAATTAAGACCATTCATCTTGATAATATTGGTGAATTTACAACTCAATCTTTTGATAAATATTGTATGTCAATTAGGATAAGTATTGAACATCCTGAAGCTCATGTTTATACACAAAATGGTTTAGTATAATCATTTATAAAATGTTTGCAAATAATTGTCAGACCATTACTTATGAGAGCTAAACTTCCTTCATCTGTTTAGAAACATGTTATTTTGCATGCAACGTTACTTATAGCATTAGGCCAATAACTTATCATAAATACTCGCCATTACAATTAGCTTATGGTCATAAGCCAAATATTTCCCATCTGAGAATTTTTGGATGTGCAGTATAGGTTCCAATTGCTCCACCACAATGCACTAAAATGGGTCCTCAAAGGAGGTTAGGTATATGTAGGATATGATTCTCTATCAATTATTAAATATCTTGAACCTCTGATGAGTGATGTATTTACTGCACGATTTGCTGATTGTCATTTTAATGAGACAAATTTTCCAACATTAGGGAGAGAAATTAAGAAATTGAAAAAAGAAATTACCTGGAATGCATCGTTATTGATTGTCTTGTTTAGATCCCATACAGATCAATGTGAACTTGAAGTTCATAAAATAATTCATTTGTAAAATATAACAAATCAATTACCAGATGCATTTATAGATGCAAAGAAAGTAATTAAGTCACATATACCCGTTGCAATTGTTCCATAAAAAATTGATATCCCAACACATGAAGTTGTCACTAATGGGTCTAAAACACGTCAAAAGCGTGGTAGACCAATGGGTTCCAAAGATAAAAATCCTCGAAAAGGAAAAATAGTTAATAGTAAAAAAGACTTAATTGAGGATGTAAATACCCGTGAAAAAATCCTCGACATGACTAGTGATGAAGGTGAAATACCTAAATATAATAATGAGATTTCAATAAACTATGTCATGATAGAAAAAAGATGGAATCAAACTAATGTAGTAATTGACAACATTTTTTAATATAATATTGCTCTTGATATTATATCTGAAAATGAGGACCCTGAACCAAAATTTGTTGAAGAATGTCAACATAGAAAAGATTAACTTCAGTGGAAAGAAGCAATCGAGGCAGAATTAAACTCACTTTCAAAACGGCAGTTTTTTGGACCAATAGTCCGAACACCAAAAGGCGTAAAACATGTGGGATGAAAATGGGTATTTGTGAGAAAAAGAAATGAAAAAAATGCGGTCACAAGATACAAAGCTTGCAAAAGGTTTTTCACAAAGACCTGGTATTGATTATGATGAGACATATTCTCCAATATGCAATTGTACTAAGATACTTAATTGGTCTAGCTATGTATGAAAGTCTGGATATGCATCTTATGGATGTAATCACAACATATTTATATATATCTCTTGATAATGATATTTATATGAGAATCCCAAAAGGATTTAAGGTACCTGAAACGTATTCATCAAATTCCTAGGAATTATATTCAATAAACTTACAGATATCACTATATGGATTGAAACAATCAGAACGGATTTGGTACAATCACCTGAATGGAAATTTATTGAAAAAAGAATATCAAAATAATCCAATATGTCCGTGTGTTTTTATAAAGAAATCACAATTAGGATTTAACTATATATGTTGATGACTTATATATAATTGGAATTACTAAAGAGCTTCAAATGCAATAGAATATCTGAGGAAAGAATTTGAGATAAAAGATCTCGAAAAAATAAAATTTTTCTTTGGTTTGCAAATTGAGCATTTAGCATATAGAATATTTATTCATCAGTCAACTTATACATGAAAATATTTGAAAATATTTTATATAGACAAAGCACATCCATTAAATATTCGAATGGAAGTCCGTTCATTGGATATAAAGAAAGATATATTTCAATATCGAGATGATAATGAAGAACTTCTTGGTCCTAAAATACCATATCTTAGTGCAATTGGTGTACTTATGTATCATGCTAATAATACAAGTCCAGATATTGTATTTTCAGTAAATTTATTAGTTAGATATAGTTCTTTTTCTACAAAAAGACATTGGAACGAAATTAAACATATACTCCATTATCTTCAAAGAACAATCGATATGAGTTTGTTTTATTCCAATAAATTAAATTTTGACCTAGTTGGTTATGCAGATTCTGGATATTTATCTAATCCACACAAACCTAGATCTTAAATAGGTTATCTGTTCACATGTGGAGAAACTGCTATATCATGACGATCGGTGAAATATACCATAACGATCACTTCCTCAAATCATGCTGAAATTCTTGTAATTCACGAGGCTAATCAAGAATGTGTATGACTAATATCAATGACTTAGCACATTTATGGAACATGTGGCTTGTCTTCTAATAAAAATCTTCCAACAATATTATACGAAGACAACACAACTTGCATAGCCTAAATCAAAGGAAGATTTATTTAAAAAGATAGAACAAAGCATATTTCACCGAAGCATTTCTACACTCATGATCTTGAAGAAATTGATGACAACACTGTACAACAAATTTTTTTTTAGGATAACATGGTAGACTTATTTATAAAGGCATTACCAATCGCAACTTTTGAAAAATTGGTGCACAACATTGGAATACGGCGACTCAAAGATCTTAACTGATGTTTTCATGAGGGGGAGTAAATATACTGTATTCTTTTAGGAGTATATATTATATATAATATATTCTTTTCTTTCTTCATTAGGGATTTTTCCCATTAGATTTTTCCTAGTAAGTTTTTAGTGAGACATAATTTCATATATACATAAGCATCTAAGGGAGAGTATTATAAATATTATAAAAATAAATAGATGCTCATTGCTTGGTGTCCTAAAAGTTATGTGTCAATTTTCATATTGTTCATGTGCCTTGTAGTTATTCATGCTTAGTGTCAATGTAAGACCACATCCTCTTTGCCACTTTGTCTATAAATAGTCGCATTTAGTGGATCTTAAAAGCACACATATCGGTGAGAAATCCACTTCAAATTTCTACTGATTTTTTTATTTTATAATTTTAGTTATTTTATTTTATTATTATATTATATTTATTTATTGTTATATTTATATATTATTATATTATATTTTTTTCATATTTGTTGTACTCTGTTGTGAAATGTTGTGCTTCTCAATTTCACAACCGTTTCCATAGTTCTCCTTTTTCTTGTGAGATGGACAACCAACCATTGAATTACTAAAGAAAAATAGTAGGCCAATGTGCAATCGTGACATTGTAGCTAGTACTTAGTGATGAGATGGATGCGACTACTCTCAATTAGTTTTAGTAGCATAATCCAAAGTTGAAGGATAAAATAAATATTTTCAAAATGAAGCTTTGATTGTTTTTGTGCTATGGAACTTGTGGCTTGAGAGGAACAATCGGATTTTCCAAGATATCAGCAAAACTCCATTCTTACTTGTGGGAGGATATCATTTATAACACCGTTGTCTTGTGTATTAAATCAATTTTTTTTTTTTAACTACGACATATCTATTATTTCTTTTAATTAAATATGAAAGATATTTTTTTCTATCTTTTCCTTATATTTTTGTATTTCGACCGGATCTTACGTTTCTGTTGTACATTTTCTTTTATCAATGAAATATCACTTGACGTATGACGAGAATGCTAAAAAGACGTCAAACTAATCGAGATGTCTGTATATTAAGAAGTGTCAATTGAAGATATGGGTTCCATCAACTATGCCCATTGGGAATAATTCATGCACAATCGTCCTTTCCATTATGAATAAATTTGCAAAGACACATTTTTCTAAAAAGAAAACTTCAAGACAGCTTTTCTTTTAATATATAAAGTTGTACTTTTATTTCAATATCGATTACAAAAACGATTATTTTGTGTTTCCGATAAAATTTTAAGACAGCCCTTTTTATTCAAGTTACTTTCATCTCCTTTAAGCAACACTTCAATAGAACTAAAAAGTTAATATAGACAAATAAATAAAGTATTAAAACATAAATAACTTTTTCCAAAAACACTTTACGATTTAAATAAATTTTAAATCATGCAAACAAAAACCCAACTCAACTCAACTGTTCAAATAATATTGATACTTCTAACTAAAAGGTTATAAGTTAGAATCTCGCTACCCCATTTGCAGGTAAATATTAAAATAAAAAATATAGATAATATACTTTTTTTAAGTCAAAATTTTATATGAAAATTAAGGTGTGATAGTAATATATTTTCTCTTATAGGAATTTATATCATTGAAGGTTCAAATTTTCATTTCATATAACCATATATTTGCAGAACGTGATGCTTTGAGGCCATGAATTAAAATTGACAATGAAGGTCGTTAGAGGTTGGAGCTTTGGTTAAGTTAGTCAGGGTCTAATTAATTATTTTAACATAAATGAGATTGATATATGTTGAATTACATTTATTGAATTAGGTTTATATCATTGTTTTAATTTGGATAAGGATATATTAGTATTTTTTTTTTTAGGTTTGTTAATTATATTGGGTTTTCAAATTATTATGCAAAATTCTATTCCATGAACAGCCTTTTGTATAATTCTCTCTCTCTATATATATATCATCTCTCTTTATATGTCAATTTAGTGTCTCTATGCATAATATGATCTCTACCTAACTAAATATTATCTAAAAATAATTAGATGACTAGACTTTTCTTTTGGTTTGATTTATAAAACATTCAATCAATCAATTAAAAAAAAATGATCATATTTGGATAACCACACAACTTATTACCTCCTTTGTATCCACAAATTTTCTAATTAAGTATATATGAGATCCAATGATTATATTTATCCAAACAAACAGAACCCCACAACTTACAAATAATGCTATATCTATTTTTTTTTAAATCAATAATAATGTTACTTCTACCAACAAGATAATGCTATATATAAAATCTTCATTTATGTTTGACTCACAAAATTAATTTTAAAAAATCACTTATGATGTAAATTTTTATATATTTTGATGGGTTGATTTGTTGCTGTAAAGTATAATCATCTCATTAAAGCCTGATCATCTAAATATGTAAATCAATATTTTTCGCTAATTCAAGCATAATTCAATAGCAATGAGGCACTCATATCTACTTTGCAATTGTTGAGCTTGAAAAAAAAAAATCAATATCTTATCCTCTTCTGTTTTATATTTATTGTACGTAGTAAAAATACCATAAATAACTTAACTTCCACATTTACTTTTCTGTTTTTATACGCCTTTTTTCTCGATTATTGAAATTAATTCAACTAAAATAAAATATGTGGCATCGACTAAATTTTTTTTTTTTTTTTTAAAAAAAAACCCTAAATTGATTTATCCCTACAAAAAATAATATGAAGAATCCTAAATCGATTGCATGTAATTTATTAATATCCCTGACACCATATTAATTATACCAAAATACCCTTATGGGATGTGGTTGGTGTCAATTTTTTCCTTAACATTTTAAGGAAAAAATTGACACCTTAAAATTGAAAGTTTCATCTTTATTTCTTAAAGCAATTTATCGAATGGAAGACCAATATTTAAAATTTTACAACAAACATGAAGTAATGAACAATATATTTGAGGATAGGAAATAAATCTCAAATTTAAATTAAAAAAAAGTATAGTTTAACCTTATAAAAAAACACATGATTTTTTTACAAAATATCTAATTTGATATGAAATATGATGAACGCATTAAGAATGTGTCAACCTAAGCAGCATATTCAAATGCACGTACTAATCCTTCTAACTGTATGCTCATTATTCAAAAAAGAAGAAAAACACATCACATCTGATCTAATACACATGAAGAAAAACAAGTGAGATGAATAAAATTCCGAGCATAGATCCACTGGTTAAGGATATTATCGACTAAGAGGTGAGATATATATCTCATAATAGTAATTAAAGAAAAATATCAATTTATATCCTTAAATTTTGAAGGTTATATTAATTAAAACTTTAACTTTTCGTGTATCAATTTATACTCTTTAGATTTTGTTTGACAAATATTATACGAAACTTATCATTTCTATTAATTAAACTTCTAAAATTTGTTAAGTGAATCAATTAAGAGCTTTTATTTTTTTATTACATTTAAAAGTCATGCATGTTTACAAAATGGTTAGATTTAATGTATGAAAGATTCGAAAAAATTTTAATTTTAATGGAGAGATTTGATTGATTTATTTATAAGTCTTGCACAATATTTTTTTTTTTCAATGGAAACATAATGCAGATTGTGAGTTGATTCAATTGGTAACTTTAGGGTTTAAATTGATGATATAATTTGATATTCCAAATAATAATAATAATAATGAAAAGACCAAAAAGGGTACGATGCAGCAGCTTTAGGGGTTTCTATTTCTAGCTTCCATTTCAAGATTCAGCTGCTTCAGGTAACAAAACAAAAGCTGTTAAATTTTTATTTTTTTATTTTTTAAAAAAATCCTTCTTTTCTGTTCTTTTAATGAAGCAGCTTTCACAAAAACTTTTTCTTAAAGGAAATTACTGAAGAATGCTACTGATATGTGATATTATTATTTACATCAAAATCAATTTGGCAGTTCCATCTACAACTGGAAACAACATAAAGTTATTTGTGATTTCAACTGAAGTTAGATCTCCAAAGTGTTTTTTTTTTAAAATAATAATAATAATAATAAGAGGTCAGCTGTTTTGTCATGTTAATTTCTCATTTGAACCTAAAATAATGATCGTATCTATGAATCTTTAAACCCACTTAAAAAGGCCATTGATCTGTCACCTCCATCACTCACTCTAAACAAATAAACTATCAATTATAATGCCATTTTTATAAGGGAGTGAAAATTATTGTTAATGGAAGAGAGAGTGAGAACTATATTTTTGGTACAATGAGGAAGAGGATATCAATATTTGAACCTACGACTACTTCAAGAGAATGAGTATATGTCAGTTACCATTGAACTACTGTTTTTAAAGGGGTGTAATACGAGGACTTTTCAAGTTGTCATCCAAACTTAATACTACTTTCGTTCAAGCATACTTAACTGCAGAATTCTGATAAGATCTAATGTGTTAGTATCGGTATGATTGTTGAGCTATTATGGCAATAGATGAAAAATATTCTCTTCTAGTTAACATCATCTTTAATTATTTTGATCCACATATGCTTTCTCTTCTAATTAACCTAATAATAATAATAATAATTCATTTATATAAATTTGTTTTTTAAAAAAACTCACCAGAATCTAAAGTAAAGAACACAACAGAGAACAAAAATTATTAAAGAAGCATTTCACAATTCACATGGGGCTCTTTAATTACCACCACCACAATCATACATCAACTCCTTTACTAAAATTATACAATAGTAAAAGATTCTCTTTTCCAAAGCTAAAAATTTCATATGATTGGTGCAGCATACTAAAATTTTAGTATGCATGATTCGAGGATTCAAACTTCTAACCTTTTATTTAACAATACATGTCAGCTATATTCTGATTTATAGCACCATATTTACACTCTTCTTTAATATCTATTTAGTAACAGACGATTCAAAATCTAAAAACATTGAAAACAAAGATAAAAAACATATCATGTAAATACCAATCCAATTTTTCATCATAAATAATAATGCGCCAATAAAAACACGTTTAATTCAATTACAATCCATCCATACATGGTTAAACACCCCCAATGAGTTAAATCTACAAGTAGTCAAAGAAAATATAGTCAACATAACCAACAACCCTCTCTGATTTGTACAAATTAAAGCATGCATAAAACGACCCTATTTGACGATTGTGAGCCAATTACATTTAAGCATGCATAAAAGACCCATTTTTTACTCTAACGGACGTGAAAATTTATTCAATGTGATGGTCACATTGTGGTTGTTCCTCTACAACCACATTGTACCCGTCTCTTCGAATAACTAGACAACAAAGATACATACAAACTTGGCAAAAAGCACCATATAGTCGACAATTTGAATAAAAAATAAGTTATATCATATTATGTATAGAGAGATGAGGTTAGTGCAGGATTTCATACCACAAAATGAGTGTGTTTCATGGTGGAGCTAGTAATGTGAAGTGAATTCGTCTTATCACGTCGTTCTACGCATCATGGCGGGCGGGACAATAGCGCCGAGCAAGCCTTCATTGGAGGCAACTTGAAGGTGTGAGCTTGTTGGATCTTGTTGCTCTAAGGACAGGGCATTGGAGGATGATGATGGTGCCAAATTGTGTGGTTGGTCATTGGGAGTGGGAGGGTTATTGTTAGTTGTGGGTGGGGGGTGAGTTTGATGATGATCAGGGTAAAAAAACTGTGGGATTTGAGGTGAAAATTGAGACCCAAAAGAAGCTTCATGAGCTATGTTTAATCCACCTCGAGGGAATCCAACGGTGTGATGACAGTGTTGTCCTTCATATGTTGTTATTACAACGCTTGGATCTTCACACGACCGTTCTACCCTTTTCTTCACTGTGCATTTGCTGTTTGTGCACCTGTAGTAACTCCTGCAATCATATTCTAATCTTAACACAACATCTTCGGCTAAGATATGGTTTCAAACATAGAACCAATATTCAACTCAAACGTTTAAACTTATAGATTATGATAAACTTAATTAGGTTAAATTGTTAACTTAGTCTATGAATTTTGAAGTTTGTCTATTAGGTTAAAATCATAAATTTAATCTCTAGATTTTTTAATATATTATTTTCGATAAGTAACAATTTCATAGATAAGCTAAATATTCAAATAAATACAAAAGGGGTTCATTATAGGGAGTACAGAAAGATTTCTCCAATTTGTTAAAAAAGAAAATTTCGTAAAGGGAAATAAATTTCTTTACACCAAAATAGAGCATTGAAAATAGATAACTCAAGAAATTCTTCCCAGCTTGCCCTAAAAAATTCTTGTGTTCCTTACAAACTTACAAATATTTTAAAACAACGAATATATCTACTAGACACAAAATAAACGTTTATAAAGTTTTATTAGACATCAAACTCAAATTTATATCGGATAAATGAATTATTATTTTTTAATTATAAATTTAACAAAGATATATTAAACACATAATTTAAAATTCAAAATTCAAGAATGTAATTTAGTTAGCTATATAGATATAAATCTCCAAAGTTCAGTAATTAAAATTGTAATTTAATAATTTAATTATATCAATACTTCAACATAGTTATAAAAAAAAATATCTCTAATCATGTTTTATTTAAGAGAAGTCATACACAATGTATTACCGAATGTTTCTTTCATAGTTAACGAAAATGGTTATCAATTATTTGTTATATTTAAATGCGACAAAGACAAAACATATGAATCTTTATCTGTCTACCCATTTAGCTTTTATTTTTCTATATATATATATGGATACAACACATAAAATTAAGCTTTTTAATCTTTGTCCCGTATTCTCATTAATTAATGATTATGCGGAGATTATGTACTGTATCAATAAAAATACATTTCACATTCGTTTGATTTTAGGAGCATGCTTAAAGTTTCTTAAAGCATGATTAGAATGCTTGTAAACTAGTTAATATTGTGTTAGGGTTTTATTGTACTAATACATTTAAAGGAAAGGGATGAACACGATAACACAAATATTCATCTCCAATCAATTTAATAAAATACAGAAAGGATAAATTAAAGAATACCAATTATAGATATTGTTGTACTATATATATTTTGTAATATGATGTCAATATAATAGGGTTAAATTAATAAATATGCCAATATAGTTGTAAAAATGGAATCTCAACTTTTCCACCATCATCATTATTATAATTATTATAATAATAATTATTATTATTATTAAATTCTCCGTGGAACAATAATAAATTAGACCGTCAAAATGAATGTAGCTCAATTAACATAAATTTTGTAGATCCTAAAGTCAAAAGTACAATTCTTCCACTCCACGTATTGCCAGAAAAGAAAAGTAAAAAATAGATGTCAATATGAAAATTTAGTCATGGCAATAAATTTGAATCTACGTGTTAATATTTTCACATTTTTAAGAATTCTCGACATAAGATGTATGTCGACATTTCCAATATGTTATTAAAAAAATTTGTGAAACATAAAAAATAAATAATAAAAATTTTACTAATATAAATATAATATAAATAATAAACATTTGAAGTTATTTAAAAGTATAAAATGCTTATCATAAATTCATACTTTCTTGTTTTTATAATTTTTTTTCAGAAATACCATCGACACCAACATATTATTGATATTTCTATCCAGATTTTAGTAAAATTGAGATATTGACATTTTCACCGATATCAACGTAATTTTGATTATAATTAATTAAGCATGAGTTAAACATAATTAAGTAGGATAGTAGATTATGCCAACCTAGGGAATGGACTGTTCTTGACAGCCTTTTGTCCATATTTCCTCCATCGATAGCCATCTTCAAGATGATCAACTTCGCTTTTGGTCATAAATGCAAATCGTGGCTGCCGAATTCGCTTTTGCCCCTTCTTTTTCACCTTCCGCCTACAAAATATTTCACCTACATTTATAAAGTAAAAGCAAAACCTTGAAAATCAAAAGCAATTAATTTTTACTTAAAACACACATTTTATTTTTACCACCTACTATACACTAAATTTCTATTCAAACTATATATATATATATATATTTCATTTGTTGGAATGAAACTAAAATACCCAATGGAATTTATATTCCCACCCAAATAAATCAATTAGGGGATGTCACTCGAAAATGAAATCGAGGCAAATAATAGAGCTAATTAATTGATTAAGGGACCTAAATAAACAATTAGTTATATAATAATAAATAAATAAATTGGAGAAGGGAAAAACAAGGTGCATTGGATTAAGCAGAAAATAAGAGAAGAAAACCATTAATTTCATTGATTATGATGTAATTAGACAAGGGCAAACGATCAATCATTTCATAGAAACAACAAAGAATTAGGTAACGACAGACCCATATGGACCAGAAAGAAAAAAGAAAAATTAAATTTTAAAAATAATAATACAAGATATTTTTTCTCAAGTAATATCACATCATCAATGGTAAGTACATGCAGTAATAAAAATAAATAACTATATATTAATTAGCAATAAAAAAAATAAGTACACCGTTTTAAATAATACGTAACATTCCATTGATAAGCACATCGAACAAGTAACGCCAACCATCCAAATTTTAAGTCATTAATAAATGTAACCAAGAGCATTATTCTTTTCGTTAATTTGATTTACGATGAATAAATAAGAGAAAAACTTTCGTGAATTTTTTTTTTTTCTTTTTTAATCCAATTAGAAAGAAATAATTATTTTAACGAAAGGGAAAATGGCATTCCCGCCGCAATAACGGCGATGTGGGAAGGGACTAGTTTACTAAAAACTGCAAAACAGCCCCTACACTTTAATGCATTCACATTGAATAGCCCCTGCTTTCATCGAATTTACGAAACTACCTCCCCAACTTGCAGAATGGGCGGATTGAAGGCAAGAGTACTTGCACTTTGATCACTCTGATCACTCTGATTTCTCTGTCCCTTAATTTTGAGTTTTCTTTTACCAAAACCGCATGAAATTATTAACTTACAGTTCATTCAATTAAGTTTACACTCAATAATTCAAAGAACCTGTAATTTTAATTTCGAAAAAAGGAAAAAAAAAAAGGACCGGAACTCACGGAATAATCTCAGGCTGTTTCTCCGGCGGCTCTCCGCTGGAGCTGGAAGACAAAGAAGGATTAGAAGCGAGTGGAAGGGGAGCGTCAGGGCTTTGCAATCCAGCGGCGTCGTCGATTACGGGAGTGGAAGTTGGAGGGAAATCGGAGTCGATGGGGTGAGAGTGGAGGAATCGAGAAGGTTGAGGTTGAAGGGAGTGGAAATTCCATCCGAATTCGGTGAGGATGGAGGAATCGGAATCGGGAGGGAAGAAGAAAAGAGCGTCGGAGGAATTGGAGGAGGAATCGACGGTGGAGAAGGGGGGGGGAGGAGGAGGAGGAGGAGGAGAATCGGCCATTAATGAGAAGGGGACTGAGAAAGCAGAGGAAAAATGAAAGGAGGGGAGAGAGAATTAGGGTTTGTGAGAAGAAAGGGGAATGGAGTGTACGTTGAAGAAGAAGAAAGAAATGGAAATAGAAAGGACGCGTAGTTTTTTTTTTTTTTTTTTTTTTTCTTCAAAGAAAAAAATTTGAACTTTTTGAAAGGTTTTGAAAAGAAATGTCCCCTCAATATACAGTTGCAAAATTGAGAGAAACAGAAAGAGAGAGGCGTAAGAAAAAGAAAAACGGAGGGGGGAGGGGGGCGTCAACTTCTTAACTAGTACGGGGGAGGTTGATATTTAAGCATGGAACTATGGGGACATCGAAAGAGCGTGGCCCCACGCGCGCATCTATTGACATTTTAAAATCACTAACAAAATTATTTTTTTTTTAAAAAAAAAAAAATAAATGTATTAGGCTCCCCACCTACGTATTTTTTATCGAATAATATTAGATAAACCCATTTTTTATGCCTCCCTTCCAATCACTCCTATCAAAATAATAATAATATTATTATTTTTTAAAAATTTAATAAGAAAATTTTCTCACAATCACAAATTATGATTTCACGATTTATATGTTGTTGTGGATGCACATAAATATTCTTATTTTTCTTTAAAAATTAGTAACAATTTTGTTTTTGAAATTTATGATTGCTTACGGTTCCGTTTGGTTACCATTTCGTTTTCTGATTTTTAGTCTTTTTTTTAAATCAAGTCTACGATCATTTTTCTAATCTTTAAAATTTAAACAAAATGATTACCAATGGAGGTCCTACTTTTTAATCAATATTATAATGAATTTATACTCCATTGATAGTTTTTAAAATATTTAGAGAAGGCCAAGGATAAAAGTACAATCTTGACAAGAATAAGAGTATTTTTGTAGTAATTAGGCTATGTTTGATATCCTTCCATTTCTCAAGAAACATTTAAATACTTGGTCAAACTTCAAAATAGCACAAACAAAATTTTAAAACTATGACCTCTTTCGTAATCATTTTGTTTTTAGTCATAGTTTGACTATGACTTATTGTTCATTATAGAGATTAATGGTACTTATGGAGTTCGATGTAACTATATGGGCAAAATAGTAATTTTGGCCCACCTGTACTTACGATCAATTTATGAATGGTCATCGCAATGTTGACTGATTATATCTAATGGACACAAAAATATATCTGTAGTGCATGCAAAGGGTGTAGTTGTCGATCTTTAGTGGAGTGACCGACAGTTAATGGGTATTGAGTAATTTAATTAAAGGAGTTTAATTAATTATTCAAGTACCAGCTTCAATCTACATGTCCATAAGGTCTCCTCTGTAACTCAACTAGAATATAATTTTGGATTAATTTAAATGGTTCAAATTAATTGAGGGATTGACTATATATGATATAATTAATTTAAATTAATTATATGTGATATAATTAATATAATGTATTTGATACATTATAATATAAAGTTTATTTTGAGAGGAATTAAATATTTGAATATTATTCAAATATATTGGTTATATGAATTAGATTCATATAATTAAATTTAATATAAATTTGACTTATACCATGAATTATTGAGAGTTTTAAAACTATAGATTATATTATATTTGATATAACATATAGTTATATATATATATATATTATAAGTTAGTTATTATATATATTCTAGTAAATTCAATTCAATTCAATTTTAAATTAAAAGGGGAAGTTACAACTTCCCTCCCCTTAATACTCTCAGTAAAAACGGTGTGGGAGTGGGATTTGGTTTTACATTTTTCATCTTCTTCATTGACGAGATCACAGAAGGTCTGTGTGTGAGATACTCCCAACATAATTCTCCCAGAAAATTTTCCTCTCAGAAAAATTCTTCCTCCCTCGTCCAAAATCAACAGACCTCACAACTCATGTAATTCTCAAACCCTAAAGAGAATACAAAAGGTTCACTGGTGGTGTTCAACCAAATAGTGATTTGCTTTTGCTGTGGTTTTTGGTTTTGTTCATTTTTTAAGAGTTTGTGTCCGGATCAAGGAGGATTATCATGAAGAATTGGTTCTTCAAATGTTAGTATAAATCTAAACCCTAATCTCCCTTCTTTATTTATTTCAAAAGTATGCTATAAAATTTTGATGATATGCATAATTTAGTTCTCTATAATTTTAATTCTCTGTGAATTTAAAATTAGGACATGATCCATGCTTCCGTATTAGACCTCACAGTCCTTCACTTGGCATTAAAGCGACATTTGTGATCCCAATTTTTTTCAGAGTTAAAATTCGTTTAATGGTGGGTTGTACTACTGTACTGCGTTTCACGTTAATAAATGTATGGTTTTGCAATTATGGATGTTTCGGGATTGGACTATAGTTTTATTGCTTTAATTTACAAATTTAGTTTGTAAAGGTCCATTGTTTTGGACATTAATTTGCAATCAAGTCTGTATATTAATTTTCTGTGTCGTTTATGAGTTTTCCAACGACTTTCTGGAAAAAATGAGGCCCAAATCAGAGAATAAAATTAATGGGGTTCGCGACTATACAGCAGCGTTGCAACGATGTGCCCTAACGTTACAATGCTGCGAAGAGACAGACAAAGATTTTTTTTCATAGCGTTGCAACGCTCCAAGACGGAAAAATGACGCAATTCGATTCGTGTTTTGGTTGGTTCACGTCCGATTCGCTTGGTTCGAGTGGTTCGCGGCTTGGTTCAAGTTTTTGGTCCAATTCAGCAGTTCTTTTTGTTGTAATAGTTAGTTTTTAATTAATTAAATTTATATAAATGTTATATTAATTTGATTAATTGTTTAGGAGTCCAATCTCAGTCCATATATTGTTATTTAAATTATGCATTTGATGTATGGTTTATTTTTATTTAATATATGTCATAACGTGTGCCATATAGAAAATCCTACTATAGGTTATACATTTAATCATGCATCATGAATATTATAAATGTTATAATATAGTTGTATGATTTAATTTTATTGCATGCTCATGCATCATAAAATATAAATATGTTATAATATATGTTTGCATGCATTAATGACATTATCATGCATCATTATATTATAATTGTTATGATATATAGTTAGCATGTTTGGATGAATGTAATTGTAAATTTCATTACTTTATTATATAAATGTTATGTATGTTAAGTAATAAAATGGGAATTGCATGAAACATATCATTACTTTAGATAATTTTATAATTGTTATAATTTTTTCTAAGTATGATATCAAATGCAATGTATGATTTTAATTTGTTTCATTTATTTTATAATCGTTATAATTAAATGAAATTAGAAGTTAAAATCAATAATTCAGAATTACATGCAAACTTAGGTTAAAATCGTTTTTTAAAATAGTTTAAAATATGATTCACATAGACTTAAGATCACAATATTTCTAATATGATTAGAAATTAGTTTAATATTCTTAATAAGTTTAATATGATTAAATTGGTTTTAATAAAAGATTAAAATTGTAGCAAATGTATCTATGAGGAACCTTTTTCTAAGGCTAGTTTTGTCTAGGTTGGGGTATTTAAGTTGATGGAAATGGAGCACCCCTACCTGAGAACTGACCTGGAAGGTGAATTAGATAGATTTGCTACAAGCATGCAATTGTTGATTAAAGTTTGTTAAAATGTTTAATGAACATTAATAAAAATTGTTTAACTATCCAAAGTAAGTTTTACTTTTGGACAAACTTAAACAGTCACCTAGTAAAAATAAATAGTCGTATTTTCTAGGTTAAATTAACCATAGGTAAAAAATACAAAAAAAAAAAAAATACGTAATTTTTTTAGGATAACACTCAATGGGAGGAAAATGGGGTATATGATACTTCATTTTTCCTTTTCACGTTTCTCCCTCATAGTTCACACCTGAGATCTATACTCTGCCTCGAGGCACCTTTGATTGTGTTCCCCTACAGGTGGTATTTGTATAGATCAATATAAAGGTGAATGGAAAGAGTGTTTATAGTAAGTAGGAGTAGGACGTGTGTCAACACATCCCACATCTCTTTCATTAGTTTGTAGTAAATTTTCATGCTCGACCTCGAGGCACCTTTCCTTGTGTCCTACGGATGAAATTTGCATGACTTTTTACTCAAACTCAAGAAATGGATAGGGTTGCTTTAGTTTTTTCCCTAATCAATTTTTCTCTATGGTTGACTCATTGAGGTGGAACTCTAGAATCTAAAATGAAGGGTTACACTTACAAGGAGTTGTTTCTGTATATTGGTTAAGATGGTCTCATTTTTAGTGAAGGGGTACATGATCACCATACGGTAGCTTTTACTCTACCTCACTGAAACATCATTGCAAAATAGATGTCACATAGGGTGCATTAAATTCTTTTGTTAAATCTAATTGATTGTTCCAAAATGGGTAATGCATGGACTACTAATATAAATAAATTGTATGTTTAAACAATTTTACAATATCACTTTTGTAACTTTAAATATGCTTGCCACTGAAAAATTAACTGACGATAATTATATCACTTGGAAAAATACAATCAATACAGTTCTGATCATCGACGACTTAAGGCTTGTCCTTGTGGAGGAATGTCCTCCAGTCCCATTCAAAATTCCATTCGAAACGTTCAGAAGGCATACAAGTGTTGGGTACGGACAAATGAAAAGGCTCAAGTATCTTGGCAAGCATTTCTGAAGTCTTGGCCAAAAAGCATGAGCCCATGCTCACCTCTCATAAGATCATGGAGTCCCTGCTGAAGGAACTCGTATTGAAGGAGAACCTTGAGCAGAAGCGAATCGTCCAAATTCCATTAGTTATTGAAAACTAAATTTACAGTAAACATACAAGATATGCATTCAGAATAAATTATAGCATGCTTGATACAAGAAAAAGGGTTCAAGATACATTACCCTTAAAGAACCTTTCTCTTCACGTATCCCTCGAATAGTCATAAGTCTCGAACACAGCAACTACAACTTTTGAAGACCTTCTTCAAGAACTCC
Source organism: Benincasa hispida (assembly GCF_027475165.1). Classification (NCBI taxonomy): domain Eukaryota; kingdom Viridiplantae; phylum Streptophyta; class Magnoliopsida; order Cucurbitales; family Cucurbitaceae; genus Benincasa; species Benincasa hispida. The sequence continues at coordinate 36,086,328 of NC_143481.1, read as the reverse complement.
TCGAACCAAACAGAGAGGACACAACCATAACGAGCCTTTGGTATTCTTAAGGTGAGAACCCAAGAATGGTGAGCTCTGACTATTTTAGTTAGAGGGATTGCTTGAGTTTGGAGGAAGAAGAAGATTGAAGCACACAGAACTTTTCTGTTCACTCAATCGTTTTTCGATCACAATGTAAGTTGTAGAGGAAGAAGAGAAAACAATCACAATAAATAATACGATATTTTATATTAAATATAACATATAACCTATAGCTTTAATAACCACCCACTAAGTTGGTTGGAGAGAATAGAACTTTTCTGTTCACTCAATCGTTTTTCAATCACAATAACCACCCACTAAGTTGGTTGGAGAGAATAGAGGAAGTTATAATTCAAAATAATAAAATAATATAAATAAATATGATAACTAACTTATCATATTATATTTATATTAAACTATATTTTATATAATATAACATACAACCTATAGCTTTAATATTGTATCACATACAACATAAACAGTACGATAACCCTTCACAAATTGCTTATAAGTACAGTTGGGCCAAATTATCATTTTGCCCCTGTAGTTAATCTAACTTCTTAAGTACCACTGATCCCTCTAATGAACAATACACCATAGTCCCAGTTGTTGGGGTTGATGTCCTAAACTCTCGTGTCCTGTAGTATATAAACAGTTTGTACGAACGCTTGTGTTGTTAATATATGATATTTACTTCACATATTGTATTTTGCTCAGTTGCTTGTTTTATTTGCTTTACCACAAACCAATAAACCTAAAATCCCTGGTTATCTGTATGTGACTCAAGCATGTATGTGGTGACATACAAGTGGATCATGTCTTGAGTGATAACCAAAATGGTCTGTAGTATATGGATATAGGGGGGAAACCTTATCCTGATAACGCTACGGATGCGGCCCGCTTTGTGGAATGGTAAAAAATGTTGTGACTTGTCACAGATGGACTGATCCTGATAATTCGTGTTGGGGACATGTGAGCTGGAGCGTCCTATACAAAGGGTTTGTATAAGAGCTAACCACGAAGTGTTAACGTCTCGTTATATAACACTGTTCATGATAGAGACTTCACTTCACTAGGATGACCATAGGTAACATGACCCCAATCCTGAGTGAGTTGGGAACTCTTGCCATTGAGGGCATTCCTTTGATTTGTATGGGTGTGAGTGGCCAGGTCGCCGATTCAAACCTACCATTTTGGGGACTCGTCTGATTTGGGAGCTGGGAACTCAGCTGCACAAGATAGAATTCACTCCTTCCCCGAGGAAGGGGTAAGTAGATAGATGACTCCCTTAAGGGTTGATTCTGGGACTTGAACGATGTGGCGTCACACACCTTCTCCTAGCCCGAGATGTGTTCACACATAATTGGACTATATTGTATTATTCATTAGAGGAATCAGTGGTACTTAAGGAGTGTGATGTAACTATAGGGGCAAAACGGTAAATTGGCCCAACTGTACTTACAAGCATCTATGAAGGGTCATCGTACTCATGATTAGTTATATCCGATGGATACAGAAATATATCTGTGGTAAGAAGAGTTCAACTGTTGGTCTTTAGTGGAATTCTTGACGGTTAACGGATGGTGGATCTCGTAGTTAAAGAGTTTAGTCAGCTATTCACGTACCGTTGGAGCTTGGAGCACAGATCCATTAGGTCCCCTGGGTAGCTTAGATAAAGTCGAGAACCAGTATTTTGGTTAATTTGAAATGTTCAAATTGACAAGAGGAAGTTCGATTATATATGATATAATTGGACTGGTTAAATATATATGATATAATTGACAAATGTATGAGATACATTATTATGGAGGAATTAAATATAAATATTATTTATATCAAGTGGGGGAGAAAATACTATAGTAAATATGTGATATCAAACTATAGGATAAAAATATAATATAATTATATTTATTAACTAATTAATTGATTAATTATATGATAATTAATCATAATATCACGTTTGGACGTGGGTTAGTGGGCAACGTCGGTTATGGTAACCGATGGGTTAAAATGAAAATAGTTTTCATTTTTTAATCGTGCAATCGATAATCCGTCAATCGCCTAAAAGATTTCGTGAAAGCACGCTGGTGTTTAGCAAAATGATCGCTTAAGCATTTCGAGAGACTATACAATAGCTCCTCGCGCCTAAATGATCGTCTACCTCGCGCTTAAACGATCGCACACTATTTCCTACACGATTATATAGCTTCTCTAAACGATCGTATAGTGTGCTAGTTTTACTAAACAATCGTGTACCTTTTCCTAAACAATAGTTCAGTAAATCTTACATGATTGTGTAGCTCCTCCTAAACGATAAGCACTTCTGCTATGCAATAGTGTCATTTTCCCTCCTACTTGCTTATCGCCTACACGATTTGTATTTCCTCCTTCCTCTACCAAATTCACCAAAGCCCATATTTTAGGTTTTCACTCCGAGAATACCCGGGGCTCATTAGTGTGGTGTCCTCCCCGTTGCAGTTATGAGTTCGCATTGATCGTGCTGCTGCAGTCGACGTTTTCCACCGGGTGTTGGTAGATTTATTGGAGGGTTCCGCTGTGTTGGGGTTCTGAAGTTTGAAGATAGTCTTCAACTGGTATGGAACTCTTTCCCTTATGTTTTTATTATTCATAGCATGTCGTTAATTAAGTTTTGATTGCATAATTGTATGTGTTGAATGTATAATGTTATATTTTGGTCACGATGAGATCGAAGCAATCCAGACGTGCTCATGGAACTCTCGGTATGAGATCCTTCACCACTATGACTAAACCCCTTTCGGGCTAAGAGAGGGTGTGGTGTCACATTGTTCAAGACCTGCAATCAGTAATTAAGGGAGCAATTTATCTACTTACCCTTACTTCAGGGAAGAAGTTAATTCCATCTTGTGTAGCTATGTTCCCAGCTCTCCAATCAGATGAATCTCCAAAATGGTAGGCTTGTTGAGTCGGCGATCTGGCCACTCTCACCCAAAATCAAAGGACCGCCCTCATAGGCAGGAGTTCACAACTCACTCAAGATTAAGGTCATGTTATCTATGGTCATCCTGGTGAAATGAAAGTCTCTATTATGAATGTGTTGGGGATGATGCCCTAAACTCTCGTTAGGTTCTGTAGTTTGTAAACATGATATTGAATAAATGCTTGCGATATAATAATATATGATATTTTTCTTCACTATTATCTATGGAACATTGGATGTTTTACTTGCTTTACCACAAACCAATAAACTAAGATCCCTGGTTGTCATTGTAACTTAAGCATATATCTGTAGACATACAATTGGATTATGACTTAAGTGATAACTAAAATGGTCTATAGTATATGGATATAAGAGGGAAACCTTATCTTGGTAATGCTATGGATGCGGCCCGCTTTGTAGAATAGTTACAAGTGTTGTGACTTGCTACAGATGGTCTGATCCTGATAATTCATGTGGAGACATGCGAGTGGAGGCGTCCTATATCGCCAACTCAAATCTACCACTTTAGGGATTTTTCTGATTTGGCAGCTGGGAACTCAACTACACAAGATAGAATTCACTCCTTTCTAAAGCAGGGGTAAGTAGATAGATTGCTCCCTTAAGAGCTGATTTCGAGGCTTGAACGATATGGCGCCACACACCTTCTCATGGCTCGAAAGATGTCCACACGTAGTAGGACTATGTTGTATTGTTCATTAGAGGGATTAGTGGTACTTAACGAGTTAGATGTAACTACAGGGGCAAAACGGTAAATTGGCCCAACAGTACTTACGAGCATCTATGAAGGGTTATTGTACTACTGATTGGTTATATCCAATGGACACAAAAATATATCTGTAGTGAGAAGAGTATAACTATCGGTCTTTAGTGGAATGCCTGGCAGTTAACGGATGGTGGATCTCGTGGTTGTCAGCTATTCACGTACCATTGGAGCTTCGAGCCATAAATCCATAAGGTCCCCCTGGTAACTCACTGGATTCAAGTTGAGAATCTGTTTTTGGGTTAGTTTGAAGTGTTCAAATTGACAAGAGGGAGTTTGATTATATATGATATAATTAAACGGGTCAATTATATATGATATAGTTGACATGATGTATGAGATACATTAATTAGAGGAAAATGATATAAATATGATTTATATCTAGTGGAGGAGAAAAGAACTATGGTTCATATGTTGCATTTGATGTGATATTAAACCATAGGTTATAATATAATATGATTATATTTATTTTTTAATTTAAGCAATTATGGGATAATTTTTGGCGGTTTTTTCTCTATAACTGAATGAAATAGTGGGAGATTGCAATCAGTTCTCGTAACTAAAGGATAAAATGAAAATGGTCTTCATTTTGCAAAGAGATCAGATATTCACTCATCAATTGAGTACACTGCCCATCGCCTAGCAAATCGAGAGCATACACAACAACTCAAAGTTTACTAAACGATCGTGTACATGCACGCATTTCCTAAACAATTGCATAGAATTACCTAAACGATCGTCTAGCTTTTTCTAAGTGATCACGCGCCCAAGCGTTTTACTAAACGATGTCTATACGATCAACCCCATTTACTACACGACCGTATACCTTTTACTAAACGATCAAGCAGTCGTTTATACGATAGACTTCAGACATCTCCCACTTACGTGGTCGTGGTAAATAATCGTTCCTTCCTCCTTCCCTCTACCAAATCTAACAGAGCCCACACCTCATGGATTGTCACTCTAAGAATACCAAGGTTTCCGAGCGGTTGTGTCCTCCATTTTTGCCTTGTCCGTGAGGAATCCGTTCGTGGGTAGACAACAGCGAAATTTAGTGGACGATAGCTTTACGATCTCAGCGACAATGAGATTAGCTGGATTGACGAGAGGAGATTTAAAGCGAAGAAGAGTTCTTCAATTGGTATGTATCTCGTTCCTTTGTTGTTTAAAGTTTAAAGCATGTTGTAATTTGTTGTAGATTCATAACTAGTATATTTGATTGTGAATGTGATATTTCTGTCACAATGAGCTTTGAACGATCTTGCTTCTGCTCAAAGGTACTCTTTGATAAGAGTTCCTTCAATTGGTATCAGAGTCAGGTTCTGATATTCCAAATTCATTTATGCAAAGAATAGCATTTACTTTCTCGGTGGGTAAAGCATGTCTGCACTCTGTTTAATGGTTAAATAGTTTGGTGGATGTGGATTAATAGAGTTTTCCAGGATGAAGCCTCTGGTTATTTAAATTCTTTTACATTCAAAGTTAATTGTAAGGGCTCCTGCATTTTTGGGCATATTAACTTACTATCGAGTCTGTAAATTCAAAGTTTTGAGTCTCTGTGAGTCGTTCGTGTTGAGGCTTCAAGGCAAGGAATTGCTGTTATTCGAGGATGAAGACGACCAAGCATTGGTCGGGTCATGTAAATGATGGGGTAAGCGATCATTGAGTATCGAAAACTTGGGAGCAAGTTGACATGCGTGCACTAGATGATCGTGTAGCTCAGCAAGATTCATCGCTCAGTTCCTGACTACACGATCGCGGTGTAAATTTGTTACTTATCGCTTGTTATATGATCGTCTAGATGATCGTGCTTCATAGTGTAGCTCAGCAAGCTTCATCGCTCAGTTCCTGACTAAACTTGCGGGTTTAAGTCTGGTGTGCTAAATGATCGAGTGTCTCATGCTTCATCGCATTGTAATTGGTACTCGATCGTAACTAAACGATCATGTATACCCAGTCACGTTTACTAAACGATCGTGTATACCCGGAACGTTGTTATATAATGAGACTAAACATTTTGTGGTCCGGTCTTATACAAACTTCTTTGTATAGAATATCCCCGCTCGAATGTCTAATACATGAATGATCAGCATCAAATCATTTGTAGCACTATACAACAATTGTAACACCTACAAAGCGGGTCATACTCGTAGTCTTACCAAGATAAGGTATCCAGCCTTATCCATATACAACAGACCATTTAGGTTTCGCTTAAATATGATCCACCTATATGTCTCCACATACATGTTTAAGTTACAACAATAACCTTGGATGTTAGTTTATTGGTTTATGGTTAATGCAATAAAAATATCACATATTTTATAGACAAAGTAAATAAAATATTATATATTATTAATCACATAAGAGTTTTTTCATACAAAGTTTACAAATGAGAGCATCAATCCCAACACCTACAAGGAATGTTCGGACAACTGTCCACTCAACTCAAGCTTGATGCTCTTTTATTCATCTTCAATGCTTGTATGCAAGAGGGAGCCTTTATTTGAGAACACATTCTCAACATGATGGTCCACTTTAATGTGGCTGAGATGAACAGGTCTGTCATTGACGAGACTAGTCAGGTTAGTTTCATCCTGGAAACTTTGTTTGAGAGTTTCCTACAGTTCTGTGGTAATGCTGTTATGAACAAGATGTTGAGACTGGTGTCCTAATTCTCCCGGAGTCTCATTATTTTGTAACGATACACATTGTTTGATGAATAAAATAATTATTATTTAATTCTAGCATTTACTCATATCCAATAAAAAAAAAGCTCTTTGGTTATCTTATGTGAACTTAAGCATGTATATGTGATATACAAGTAGATCATGCCTTAAGTGATAACCTAAATAGGTTTGTAGTATAAGAATTAAGGTAGGATATCTGATCCTGGTGACACTACGAATACGGCCCGATTTGTAGAGGTTTGCAAGTGTTGTAAACTACTACAGATGGCAGATCCTAACCATTCATGTGGAGACGTGCGAGCGGGGTTTTCCTATACTAAGAGTTTGTATAAGACCTAGACCACGAGATGACTAGACTCTGTATATGACGTCGTTGATACTAGAGACTTACATCTCACCTAGACGACCATAGGTGATACGATCTCAATCCTGAGTGTTTTTGGAACTCCTGCCTTTGAGGGCGATCCTTTGATTAGTATGGGCGAGAGTGGCTAGATTGCCAACTCAACATGCCTACCTTTTTAGGGACTTGTCTGACCTGAGAGCTGAGAACTTAATCCATAAGATGGAATTCACTCATTTCCCAAAGCAAGCATAAGTAGAGAGATTGTTCCCTTAAAAGCTGATTATGGGGCTTTAACATAGTGGCCACAACTTTTCTTTGGAAGAGAGGACTCAGTCATAGTCGGACTATGACTTATGTTCATTGGAGGGATTAGTGGTACTTAAGGAGTTGGATGTAACAACAGGGGCATAACGATTATTAGCCCAGTTGTTCTTACGAGCAATCTGTGAAGGATTGTCGCACTGCTGATTGGTTAAGATGGACACATAATATATCTGTGGTAAGGAGAGTTCAGTTGTCGGTCTTTAGTGGAGTGTCTGGCAGTTAACGGATGGTGGATCTCGTGACTAAAGAGTTCAGTCAATTATTCACGTATCGTTGGAGCTTCGAGCTACTGGTCCATAAGGTCCCCTTGGTAGCTCAATGTATTCAGTTGAGGATCAGTTCTTATTATTGATTTAAAATGTTCAAATTGATAAGAGGTTTTTTTTTTAATTATATATGATATGATCGGTATGATGTATGAGATACATCTAGTGGAGGATTAATGTAAATGAGATTTACATTAAGTACCATAGAATAGAAAAATAACTATTGTTTATATGTTTCATGAGATGAAATATTAAAACTATAGATTATAAATATATTATGGTAAGTTGGTTATCACTTATATTTATAATAATATTAATTATTGGATAATTAAATCTTTTTCTCTAATAACCAATCGAGTGGGAGGTTATTGGTGGTTCATGGTAGCCGTGAGATAAAAGAAAATTTGTTTTCCTAATTTTAGTAATGTTAAAATTTTAGATTTGGTGAATTCTCTCTCGGAAAAACATCTCACATAAGTTGTCAAGTAGATACCGATTTACTAAGCGACAGCTTGAGCGAGCTAAATGATCGTGTAGTGTTTATAGGCGACAGACACGGTACTAAGCGATGAGCTAAACGATCGCTTAGCTTTTGCTAAATGATTAGGCATCGACCTATACGATAGATTTCTGTCTTCTCCCACTTACCCAATCGTGTATAAGATTGTTCATTCCTCTTTCATCCGCCTCATAGCAAGTCCATACAGAGCCCACCCTCTGGATTCTCACACCGAGAATACCAAGGTACCCTTCTTGGTGGTGTCATACTTAACTCGACGTTGTCAAGGTTTTATGGAGGCCGTTCGTGTTGCTAGAAAGTTCGTGACCGAGGCGATCGCTAAGGACGAGTGTGCGGTATTCGTGCTGAGGAGCGATCATGTTGTTCGAGCATTCAAGGTTGTTGTGTTCTAGCGTTCGTGAGCAAGAAGCGTGGAGACGAGTCGACAAACGTTCGTAGCTCTTCTCCTCGTTCAGTTGTTGTTTCTTGCTGTAATTTATGTATTGATTGTATAACTATTTATCTCTGTTTATGACTGTAATTTGTAATGTTCATATATGATTGTAATTTGGAATGATCTATTCCACTGCTCATGAAAATCCTCGTGTTCGATTTCCTTCACAAGATTGAGTACAACCTGACCACCTTGCTTAATGAGCTGCAGACTTTCCAATCCTTGATGAAAGTCAAGAAGCAGAAACGTGAGGCAAACGTTGCCTTGTCCTCCAAAAAGTTCTTTAGAGGTTCGACCTCTAGAACTAAGTCTGTATTTTCCTCTTTCGGCATCAAAAAGTGGAAGAAGAAGAAATGTGAAAAGGGGTAAGCTAACCCACCAACTTCTGCCCAAAAGTGCAAAAAGGCCAAGGCTGCAAAGAGAATTTATTTCCATTGCAACCAAGAGGGACATTAGAGAAGGAATTGTCCCAATTACTCAGTGGAAAAGAAAAAGTCCAAGAAAGGTAAATACGATTTCCTTGTATTAGAAACTTTCTTAGTGGAGAATGATGATTCGGCTTGGATAATAGATTCAGGCACTACAAACCACGTTTTTTTTTTCATTTCAGGGAATTAGTTCTTGGCAGCAACTGAAGGTTGATGAGATGACAATGCGTGTTGCAACTAAGCACGTCGTCTCAGCTACGATAATGGGAGGACTTCAACTTTTCTAACCACATTTTTTCTTCATTTCAGGGAATTAGTTCCTAACAGCAACTGAAAGTTGATGAGATGACAATGCGTGTTGTAACCAAGCACGTCTTCTCAGCTACGGTAATGGGAGGACTTCGACTTTGCTAACCACATATTTTCTTCATTTCAGGGAATTAGTTCCTGGAAGCAACTGAAGGTTGATGAGATGACAATGTATATTGCAACCAAGCACGTCCTCTCAGCTATGGTAATGGGAGGACTTCGACTTTGCTTACAGAAATTATATATTTTATTAGATAATCTATATGTGGTTTTAGGCTTGAAAAGAAACCTGATTTCTGTAAAATATTTGCTTGAATAGTTACTCTTTATCTTTTTAATGTAAATAAAGTGTTTGTTTACCAGAATGGAGTACATATTTGTTCTACGAATCTCGAAGATAATCTTTATGTGCTAAGATCGTTAGCAACAAAAGCTCTCCTAAATACTGAACTGTTTAAAACTGCAGAAACTCATAATAAAAGACATAAGTGAGTCAGAATAAAATTCTTTACTTGTATGTGAGTTATGCCATGAAGGCAAAATGACTAAAAGATCTTTTACTAGAAAAGGTCATAGGGCCAAAGAACCCTTGGAACTTGTACATTCAGACCTTTGTGGTTCGATGAATGTTAAGGCAAGAGGAGAATTTGAATATTTCATCACTTGTACTGATGATTATTCCATATATGGGTATGTTTATTTAATGCAACATAAGTTTAAAGCCCTTGAAAAGTTCAAGGAGTACAAGGCTGAAGTTGATAATGCAATAAATAAAACAATTAAAACATTTTGATTTGATCGAGGTGAAAGTATATGGATATGAAATTCCAAGACTATTAGATAGAATATGGAATCGTATCCCAACTCATGACACCCGGTAAACCTCAACATAATTGTGTATCAAAAAGGAGAAATCGAACCTTATTGGACATGATTCGGTCTATGATGAGTTATGCTTCCTTACCTGACTCATTTTGGGGTTATACAGTACAGAAAGTAGCTTATATTTTGAACTGTTTCCATCCAAAAGTATTACTGGAACTAGGGGTGTTCAAAAAACCCGATGACTCGAAAAAATCAATCAACCTAACCCAACCCGTGCGGTTTGAGTTGGGTTAACAACTCATTTGGGTTGGGTTGGGTTCAAATAAATGAAACTTTTATGGGTTGGGTTGGTTCATGGGTTCACCTAATATAACTTAAACCAACCCGAACCAACCCGAATTTATTAACTTTAAAATATATTTTTTTTATTACTTATAACATAATTATTTATACATATATTAATTTTAGTTTTATTTAATTTCAATATTTTTTTAATAATTTATTCTTCAACAACTCTTAAAAGTAGTTTCTTTGCACTTTTTTCACTATATAAATTGAAATTGAGTTGTTAATCTTAATTCAATATATGAAAATAATTAAATTGGATTTTTACATATTTATATTTTGTTTCTTTTTAGAACAAAATTTTAAGTAAATGACCCGCTTAACCTGAACTAACTCAACCCAGATATTTCATAGTTGGGTTCATTTTTAATAAAGGTTATTTAGGTTGAAGAAATCTACAACTCGAACAATTGGGTTGGATCTAAAAAGTCTTTCTATCCAACTCAACCCAACCCATGAACACCCCTAACTGAAACACTTTTGAAATTATGGAATGGTTGTAAAGGAAGTTTACGCCTTTCAGGATTTAGAGTTGTCCAGCACATGTGCTTAAGATAAATCTTAAGAAATTGGAATCTCGTTCAAAATTGTGCCTATTTGTAGGCTACCCTAAAGGAACAGGAGTTGGTTACTTCTATGATCCTAAAGATAATAAAGTTTTTTTTATTGACAAATGCTACCTTTTAAGAAGAAGACCACATAATGGAGCATAAATTGTAGTAAGATAGTGTTAGATGAACCTTCAAGTGAAACTATTGAACCTTCAACAAGAGTTGTTGAAGAGCCCAATACCTCAACAAGAGTTTTTTATGTTGGTTCATCTAGTAGTTCAAATCTACCTCAAACGCTGAGGAAGCCTTGACATAGTGGGAGGGTTGCGAACCTGCCTATTCGTTATATGGGTTTAACAGAAATCTTAGCTATCGTAGCTAAGGGAGATGTTGAGGATCCATTGTCTTACAAGAAGGCAGTGGAGGATGTTGACAAATATGAATGGATCAAAGTTCTGGATCTCAAAATGGAATCTATGTACTTCAATTCAGTTTGGATCTTGTACATCAACCTGATGGGATTAAACCTATAGGTTGCAAATAGATCTAGAAGAAAAAATAGGATGCTGATGGGAATGTGCAAACCTTCAAAACTAGATTTATGGAAAAAGGTTATACCCAAGTAGAGGGAGTCGACTATGAGGAGACTTTCTCACTTATTGCCATGTTGAAGTCTATCCTGATACTTCCATCGATTGCCTCATATTATGACTATGAGATTTAGTAAATGGACATCAAGATTGCCTTTTTAAATGGTAATCTTGAGGAGACCATATAAATGAAGCAACCTAAGGGATGCATAACCCAAGGTCAAGAGAAAAAGGTTTGCAGGCTTAATCGTTCCATTTATGGATTGCAACTAGTTTCTCAATCTTGGAACATAAGATTTGATACTACGATCAAATCTTATGGCTTTGATCAGAATGTTGATGAACCTTGTGTTTACAAGAGAATCATTAACGTTCAATAGTTTTTCTTGTATTGTATGTAGATGATATCCTACTCATTAGGAATGATGCAGGTCTATTGACTGAAACTAGAAATTGGCTACCAATTAAATTCCAAATGAAAGATTTGGGGGAAGCATAGTTTGTTCTGAACATTCAGATCTTTAGAGATCGAAAGAACAAAACCTTTGTCTTGTCTCAAGCATCGTATATTAACATGGTGCTTGTCAAGTTTTCGATGTAGAACTCCAAAAGAGACTTGCTCTCTTTCAGGCATGGAGTTATTTTGTCTAAGGATCAGAGTCCTAAGACACCTCAAGAGGTTGAGGAAATAAGACGGATCCCCTATGCATTAGTTATTGGTAGCCTGATGTATGTGATATTATGTCTGGTGGGGTTGATGCCCTAAATCTCGTGAGTCCTATAGTTTGTAATTAATATACAAACTGTTGGGATTGACGTCTTAAATCTCTATTGTATTCTTGTAGTTTATAAACATTATATAAACAAATTGTTATTAATAAAATAATTGTTATTTTATGAGCATTTACTCAATCCAACAAATTAAGATCCTAGGTTATTTTATGTAATTTAAATATGTATGTAGAGACATACAGGTGGATCATTTTTAAATGATAACTTAAACGGTCTATAATAGATGGATAAGGTTGGGTACCTTATCATGATGACACTATGGATACAACCCTCTTTGTAGATGTTACAAGTGTTGTAAAGTGCCATAAATTATCTGATCCTGATCATTCATGTGGAGACATGTGAGCGGGGGTATCCTATTCAAAGAGTTTGTATAAGACCGAACCACGAAATGAATAATCTCATTATATAACATTGTAAATAATAGAGACTTACATTTCACCAAGATGACCATACGTGACATGACCTGAATCCAGAGTGAGTTATGAACTCCTGCCTATGAAGATAGTCATTTGATTTGTATGGGTGAGAGTGGCCAAATTGCCAACTCAATATGCCTACCATTTTGGGGATTCATCTTATTGGGGAGCTGAGAACACAGCTACATAAGATGATATTTACTTCTTCCCTAATGTCGGGGTAAGTAGATAAATTGCTTTCTTAAGAGCTGATTTCGAGGCTTGAACATTGTGGCCACACCCTTTTTTGACCCAAAAAGAACTTGGTCATACTTGGACTATGACTTATTATTCATTAGAGAGATCATTGGTACTTAAGGAGTTAGATGTAACTATAGGGGAAAAACAGTAATTTTGGTACAATTGTACTTACGAGCAGTTTGTGAAGGGTCATCGCACAGTTGACTGGTTATATCGAATGGACACAGAAATATATATATGTAGTACGAAGAGTGTAATTGTTGGTTTTTAGTGGAGTGACCGGCAGTTAATGGATATTGGATAACCTAATTAAAGAGTTTAACTAATTATCCAAGTACCATTGAAGCTTCAATCAAAGGTCTATAATGTCCCCTTTGTAGCTCAAGAGGGATTATTGAGAATTAATTTTAGATTAATTTGAATTGTTCGAATTAATTGAGAGAGTTAATTATATATGATATACTTAATTAATTTAATTATATGCGATATAATTGATATAATGTATTTGATACATTATAATATAAAGTTTATTTGAGAGGAATTAAGTATTTGGATATGATTCAAATACTAGTTATATGGATAAGATTCAAATAATAGTTATATGGATAAGATTCATATAATTTAGTATAACTATAATTTATACTAAAAACCATGGTTAATTGAGAGAAATACAACTATAGGTTATATTGTATTTGATACAATATAAAAACTATAGGTTATACGTTATATTTGATATCACATATAGTTATATATACATATAATAAGTTAGTTATTATATTTATATATTTATATATTAAATTTAAATTAATTTTGAATTAAGTTAATTGAAGGAATTATCTTTATTTTCTCTCTTTTCCATTGTGAGGTGTGGGAAGGTTATGTAAGGTTGGTTTTTCTCTTGCATTTTGATGCAGAGATTTTCTCTTTAGCTTTCTCTGAGAAAAAGAGCTCCCAAGAACACACAAAGAATTTTTTTTATTTTTTTCTCTCTCTAACAACTTCTCATCTTTTTTCCCAAAACTATAGAGCCCATCACTCCTGCATATTCTTATTCCCTAAGGAGAATACATAAGATTCTCTTGTGCTGGTGGCCATTTAGATTGCCGTATTTTGGAGATCGAGATCTAGAACGAAGGGTTCGTGATCCGGATGGAGGAAATTCATGAAGACCATTTGGCTTCAAGGGTAAGTTGCTTCATCCTTAATTCCTTCTTATTTTTCAAAGCATGTTGTAAACTTATTGTCTATGCATAATTTTCTGTTCTATAAATTAGGATTCTATAAAAAAGATTAAAATTGGGTCCTCCCCTTCCCTTGCGGAGCCTTCACACAAATAATTTTATTTATTTAAGAAAATATAAGATATTTTATTCGACATTTAGTAGCATTAACCAACAAACCAATAAACTAACATCCAAGGTTAGCTTCTGTAATTTAAATACATGCATGTATGGAACTTAAAACGACACCCTTTTATGGTGAAATAAATGCTAAATAAATAAGGTAAGTTCAAAAGTCCTTCATTAAATTCAAATATTAAAAACAACAATAGGGTACCCATAAATCATAAATATTAATAAATAAGTCTAAAAATAATTCTTAATAGTAAGTTTCAAACATCAAAGCTGAAAGTTATGTAAAATATGAAAAGAAATCTAAATCTCATGAGTTAAAGCATTAAAACTGATCCCTAGTGGCTCGTTCATGGATTCTTCTTGTCATTCGCCAGTGCGTCCCTACCCTTACCTGAAACATAAACATGAGAAAAGGTGAGTATAAAATACTCAGTAAGTAACCCCACTACTGGGGTTAGACTAGGCATCTATGTCCTCTAGATGCCTACCTCTGGTGGAACATATAAACTTCTCTAGTTCTTATGGGGCACATACATACATGAAAAACTAATTTTTATCCTACTATAGTTAAGTATGCCCACTACCTCTAGTAATTCCCGTAGGACCCATAACCTCTGGTGAATCCCGAAGGAAAACACCACTTCTAGTGAATCCCAAAGGAAACACAGCCTCTGGTGAATTTCGAAGGAAACGCAACCTCTGGTGAATCTCAAAGGATAACACTACCTTTAGTGAATCCCGAAGAAAACACAACTTCTAGTGAATCCCGAAGGAAACACAACCTCTGGTGAATCCTGAAGGAAACACAACCTCTGGTGAATCTCGAAGGATAAGACCACCTCTAGTGAGTCCCGAAGGAAATACAACCTCTGGTGGATCCCGATGGAAACCACCACCTCTAGTGAGCATCTAACTAATCAGTGAAGACACTATCATGATCTCAACATCACAAGTATCATAACATGGTTCTATAACATACATATACATCTCATCATCATGGTTCTATAACATACATATACATCTCGTCATCCTAGTCCCATAACATACATATACATCTCATCATCCTTAGAACAAATAGAAGCTCATAGAATAATAATATACTCAAATCATGCTAGCATTCGAGTATCTCTATGCGCATCTAGTCTTTTAAACCCTCATATCATTAAGGCATCATCAAACCATCATGAAATCCTCAATAAATCATAATTATATTGCTTGGCACGTGGACAGTTCCAGTAGTAAGATTACTTACCTCGATACTAGACTCAGATATCGATCCAAGCGGCAGTCTTCAATAATCAATCTTTGAATTCAATTATCCAACGAAGCCTAAGCAACAACCTTCCTCAAAATTCCAATCTCCAAAATCTTCATTCTATTAAACAATTAAATTGAAACATCTCTTTCTCAATAATTGAATCTCAATAATCCAATTAAATTTCCAAAATTCAAAAATGATCTCGAATATTACAAAATACCAAAATTACATTACGAACAAAATTTTGGGATGTTATAAAAGACATATAGGTGTATCGTGTTTAAGTGATAACCTAAATGGTGTTGGGAATGTCCTAGAACTCAAAGTTTGTGTTAAACATTCCATTTATCCATAATAATGACTTGTTGATTTTGCATCTTATTATGGAAATCCAATAAACGTATCCTTGGCTATAGTCTGAGTACTATAACTTTATGTAGTGACATAAATAGGATCAAGTTGACAGTATATGGCCTAAATAGTCTAATAAGTATATGGATGAAATTCGGTATCTCATCCTAGTAACACTATTGGATGCGGCCCACTCTATAGTTGTTACAAGAAGTTGTAAAGTGCTACAAACGATATGATCCAAAAATCGTTCATGTTGAGACATGTGAGTGGGGGCATCCTATGCAATGAGTTTGCATATAGACTAGACCACGAAAATAGTCACTTTTCTTTGTAACGACCGTTTACTATTAAAACTAGCTATTTCATTTATCAAATAACCTAGGTTAACTCAATCTTAATCCTCAGCTAGCTATGAACTTCTATTTATTCGAGATTATCCTTTGATCTGTAAACGGTAAGAGTAGTCTAACAGCACTGCTGAATAAACTTCCCATTTTGGGGATAAGACTGGATGAATAGCTAGAGACATAGCCTTGCAAGATGGAATTCACTCCTACCCTATTTAGAGTTAGCAGATAGGTTGTTCTCTTAAGTACTGATTCGAGGTCTTGAACAATCGGGGCCCCGCCTTCTCATGATAGAGAAAGGATTTGATTCATAGAGATTATGAATCAAAATTGTTCATTAGAGGGTCAATAGAAACTTAAGGAACAAGATGTATTCACAAGGGTAAAACGGTAATTTTGACCTAGTTGTGATTACGAACAACCTGTGAAGGATCGACTAACTGATTACGGTTATATAGTGGATATAATATATCTACAGTGAAGGGAGTTCAACTATGGGCTATAGTGAAGTGTCCTATTAGTTAACAAATTGGGGTTAGATCGGATTAATGAGTTTAGCCGATTAATCTCGAATCGTTGGAGCCCATGATCTGTAGGTTCATGAGGTCCCCTACTAGCTCGTAAATGGTTAAGCTTTAGAGTAGCTTGAGAAATTAATTTGAAATGTTCAAATTAAACGAAATAGGAGAATATATATTTAAAAATGATTTAAATATATGAAGATGATTATTGTGTAAAAATTAATTTAATATTTGAATCAAAATAGTTTTTTAAATCAAAATTTGATTTTAAAAGAAAATTGGAAAATTCGTTTTACATGGATAAAACGGAAAATGTTGATTTTCTAATATCATCTTCTTCATGCTCACATAAAGCCTACTTCCTTCTTTTTATTAATACTCCAAGCATGAGCTGCAAGCCATACAATTCTCTTCTTTACATGTTCATTTGTAATAAATAAAGAAGATTGGAGTGAATTGAAGGCATGCATAACACATTATTTTTTAGAGAAAATTTCAGTGAGAATAAAGTGTTCTTCAAAGTGAGCTATTATGAGTCTCTCCCTGTCCTTCATCGTTTCAAGTTGTTCTTGAGTCTCACAACTCGGTCTAAAGCTCCAAGAGGATAGTGGGGAAGATCTTGAGGTGGCTCAAGGTGATTTTTGGTGAAGACTGCTGCTGTACAATCAAGTTTTTTAAGAGTTCTTCAAAGGTATGATCTTAAAACCCTCTTTTTAAAAGAGCATGTTTTAGTTTTTGGGAAAATTAGTGAATTTGAATACTTATGGATCCTTGATACTTCGTTGCATGTTATCTAACTCTAACAAATGGTTTGTAGTAGATGAATAAGGTTGAGTACTTTATCCTAGTGACACTATGAATACGACTCGCTTTGTAGATATTATAATTGTTGTAAAGTGATATAAATGTCTTGATCATTTATGTGGAGACATGTGAGCGTGGGCTAACTATACAAAAGGGGTTTATAAAAGACCGGACCACGAAATGATTAGTCTCATTATATAACACCATTTATAATAGAGACTTACATTTCACCAGATGACCATAGGTGACATGATCTGAATCCTAAGTGAGTTGTGAACCTCTCCCTATAAAGGTGGTCCTTTGATTTGTATGGGTGAGAGTGGCCAGATCATTGACTCAATAAGCGTACCATTTTGGGGATTCCTCTGATCAGGGAGCTGGGAACATAGCTACACAAAATGGAATTCACTCTTTCCCTAATGTCGGGATAAGTAGATAAATAGCTCCCTTAAGGGCTGGTTTCGGGGCTTGAACACTATAGCGCCACACCCTCTCTTTGTCTAAGAGGGTTTTGATCATCGTTGAACTATGATTTATTGTTTATTAGAGGGATCAATGGTACTTAAGGAGTTAGTAACTATAATAGCAAACCGGTAATTTTGGCCCAGCTGTACTTACGAGCAATTTGTGAACGGGGATTATTGAGAATTAATTTTATATTAATTTGAATTGTTTAAATTAATTGAGGGAATTAATCATATGTGATATAATTAATTTAACTTAATTATATAACATAAAATTAATATAATGTATTTGATATATTATAATATAAAGTTTATTCTAAGAGGAATTAAATATTTGAATATGATTCAAATACTAATTATATAAATGAGATTCATATAATTAATTTTGATTCACAAATGATTGAGAGAACTCAAACCATAGGTTATATTGTATTTGATACAATGTAAACTATAGATTATATGATATATTGGATATAACATATAGTATAATATATATATGTTATATAATAAGGTAGTTAATGTGTGTGTATATATATATATTTTAAATTTTTTAAAATTTAAAATTGAGGGATTTATTAACTCCCTCCCCCTAAATCTCTCAAGAACTCTTGGACGCGTGGGGAGTAGTTTTGAGTTTTCCATGTTTTTTGTTCTTCAACACAAAAGGTTTGTGTAAGTGGTAATTTTGCTGAAGATCTCTCCCAACGCATTCTCACATAATACTTCTCTGAGAAAATTCTCCTCTTTAAATCTACTCTCCCTCTCCCAAAACACAGAGTCGACACACTCTTGAGAATTCTCTTCTCATCAGAAAATACAGAAGAAAAATTTGTGGTGGTGTCCTAATTCGGATTTTGTTCCTGTACGAATTGTTTGTGACTGGTTCGAGGGATTACGTGAAGGCTTTGTGTTCTTCAAGGGTAAGATTTTCCTAACCTTATTCTTCATATTTTATTAGTATGTTGTAATTTTTCACTGTTAATGCATAATTTCATGTTGTAATTTTTCACTATTAATGCATAATTTTTCTATATTGTAAAATTACATAAAATAAAATTTGGGACCGATCCCACTTCCGCAGTGGACCTTATGTTTCCTTCAATGTACTAGACCTGACATTTACTATGTAGTGGAGATAATTAGTAGATAACAGTCTAATCTAGGATTTGATCATTGGACCGCCGTTAAGAACATCCTCAAGTATCTTCGGAGAATAAGAGACTACATGCTAGTGAATGGTTTTAAGAATTTAATCCTTATAGGATACACAGACTCTGATTTCCATACTGATAAGGATTCTAGGAAATCTACATCAGAATTATTGTTCACTATTGATGGTAGGGCATTAGTCTGAAAGAGTACCAAGTAAGGGTGCATTACTGACTCCACTATGGAGGTCGAGTATGTAGCAGCTTGTAAAGCTACTAAGGAAACTATGTGGCTCAGGAAATTCCTGATTGATTTAGAAGTGGTTCTAGACATGTCTAAGTCCATCACCCTTTATTGTGATAATAATCGTGTTGTGGCTAATTCTAGAGAGCCTAGGAGTAACAAACGCGGGAACCACATAGAGTGGAAGTATCATCTCATTCGAGAGATTGTGCATTGAGGGAATGTGATCGTCATGCAGATAGCTTCGACACACAACGTTGCTGGTCCATTTACAAAGGTTCTCATAACTAATGTGTTTAAAGGTCATCTGTAGAGTAGGGTCTATGGGACATGCCACATCTAGTCTAGGATAAGTGGGAGATTTTTTATTGGACGCATTTTATGCCCTAGTTTCTTGTTTTGTGTATTGTAGTATTAGCATGACTTTCATGATGTACATCCCACTAGCTTTAGGACAAGTGGGAGATTATTGGGGTTGATGTTATAAATCTCATGGGTTCTGTAGTTTGTAATTATAATGTACAAACAATTTATTTGTTTAATAAAACTTGAATTATTTTATTCCACATTTAGTAGCATTAACCACAAAATCAATAAACTAACATCCAAGGTTAGCTTTTGTAGCTTAAACGTGTATGTAGGGACATATAGGTGAATCATGTTTAAGTGATAACCTAAATGGTCTGTAGTAGATGGATAAGATTGGATACCTTATCATAGTGACACTAGCCCGCTTTGTAGATGTTACAATTGTTGTAAAGTTGTACAAATGATTTGATCCTAATCATTCATATAGAGACATGTGAGCAAGGGTGTTTGATACAAAAGAGTTTGTATAAGATCAGACTACGAAATAAATAGTCTCTTTATATAACGTCGTTAATAATAGAGACTTACCTGTCACTAGGATGACCATAGGTGACATGACTTGAATCCTGAGTGAGTTGTGAACTTCTGCCTATAAAGGCGATCCTTTGATTTACATGGGTTAAAGTGGTCAGATCGTTGACTCAATATGCCTACCATCTTGGGGATTCTTCTAATTGGAGAATTAGAAACAAAGCTACATAAGATGGAATTCACTCATTCCCTAATGTTAGGGTAAGCTGATAAATTGCTCCCTTAAGAGGTGATTCTAAGGCTTGAACAATATGGCATCACACCTTCTTTTGGCCCAAGAGGGGTTTGGTCTTAGTTGGACTATGATTTATTGTTCATTATAGGGATCAGTAGTATTGAAGGAGTTAGATGTAATTAGAGGGGTAAAATAATAATTTTGGCCCAGTTGTACTTTTTGTAAAAAGTCATCAACACTGTTAAATGATTATATCCAATGGACACAAAAATATATTTGTAGTGTGAAGAGTGCAGCTATCGGCCTTTACTGGAGTGACCGATAGTTAATGGTTGTTGAGTAATTTAATTAAAGGGGTTTAATTAATTATTCAAGTATCATTAGAGCTTCAATCTATAGGTCCATAATCCCCTCTGTAGCTCAATTAGGATTATTATGAATTAATTTTGGATTAGTTTGAATGGTTCAAATTAATTGAAGGATTGATTATATATGACATAATT
Source organism: Benincasa hispida (assembly GCF_027475165.1). Lineage (NCBI taxonomy): Eukaryota > Viridiplantae > Streptophyta > Magnoliopsida > Cucurbitales > Cucurbitaceae > Benincasa > Benincasa hispida. The sequence goes on along the minus strand of NC_143481.1, from coordinate 36,065,419 downwards.
AATTTAAATTAATTATACCTGATATAATTAATATAATGTATTTAATATATTATAATATAAAGTTTATTTTGAGAGGAATTAAATATTTGAATATGATTCATATATTAATTATAAGAATTAGATTCATATAATTAAGTTTAATATAAATTTAACTTATACTATAAATTATTGGGAGTTTTAGAACTATAGATTATATTATATTTGATATGATATAAACTATAGGTTATGTATTATATTTGATATAATATAGAGTTCTATATATAAATAATAAGTTAGATACTATATATATTTAATTCAATTTGATTTGATTTTAAATTAAAGGGGGCAGTTACAACTTCCATCCCCTCAATACTCTCAGTAAAAAATTTTGTGGGAGTGTGAGTTGGTTTTACGTTTTTCATCTTCTTCACTATGGAAATCACAGAAGGTCTGTGTGTGAGATTCTCCCAATGTAATTCTCCCAGAAATTCTTCTCTCAGAAAAATTCTTCCTCCCTCATCCAAAATCAACAGAGCCTACAACTATTGTAATTCTCAACTCCTAAGGAGAATACAAAAGGCTCATTTGTAGTTGTGTCCAAACAAATAATGATTTGATTTTGCTATGGTTTTTGGTTTTATTCGTTTTTTAAGAGTTTGTGACTAGATCGAAGAGGATTATCGTGAAGAATTGGTTCTTCAAAGGTTTGTGTAAATATAAACTCTAGTCTCCCTTCTCTATTTATTTCAAAAACATGTTGTAAAACTTTTTATAATATGCATAATTTAGTTCCCTGTACTTTTAATTCTTTGTGAATTTAAAATTGGGACACGATCCATACTTCTGCGTTGGACCTCACAGTCCTTCACATTGTACTTAAGAAATATGTAAATCGTTGCAAAAAAATGTGGATGAAATAGACTTAATTTTCGAAAACAAAAACAAAAAAAAACTAAATACTTACCAAATGGGGCCTATATTCTTAATTTTCAAAACTTTTTTTTTTTTTTTTTTATTTTTGAAAGCCAACTTTTGATAAGATGTAGATAACAAAATAAATAAATTTATAAATGAAATTATTATTTATAAATTTAATTTTCAAAAATTAAAATTCAAAAAACAAATGATTATCAAATAACCTTTCTATTATTTATGAGGATGTTGGATGTTGGATGTTGGATGTTGATTATTGAATTTGTACAAGGATCAAAATCCAGGTGTTTAATGTCATAACTAAGAGTTAATGGTGCTTAATAAAGTATAATTTAATTGACATACAAGTATATTAGTAACTATGAGGTTTGTGGTACGAATTCCCATACTTCGATTGTACTTAAAAAAACTAATAAAATTCTTATAAAGAGAAGAATCTAAAAAATAATTACATTTTATAGCAAAATACCAAAAATAAAATAAAATAAAAAATAAGTGTTAATGGTAATTAGGAGTTTATCAACCAACTACAAATTGTTTGAAAATACAAGCGGAACACAATTTTGAGTAGTAAAGAATTGTTTAAAATTGTTCTATAAAGACCTTTTAGATTCAAATGAAAAAGTTAAGGAAAAATAAAATAATTTGTTGGCCCTTTCAAAATGCTACACTAAATTTTACCAATGAATTTTTATCTTAATTTTCAATTTCGTCTCTAAATTTCTAAATATTCAACTTTTACTCCAAATTAGTTTTGAGTTAACTTCCTTTTTTATCCTAAATTTGGAGATTTTACGTTTTCCCACTCTAACCTTTTCTTCTTTACCAATGTGCTCGTTCTTAATGTGTGTTAATTTTTTAATGAATTAATTTAAGAATAAAACTATATAAATTAATTTTCATTAATCTTTCATCAATATTGAAATTAATTTAATAGTTTCCTACTATAATTTTTTAATTAATTAATTTACAGTTAACAAAAAAAATATCAAAAATGTGTATTAGTACAAATTTAGAGTAAAAATATTTAAAAATCTTAAAATCTAAAACTCTTATCAAAACTAAACTACAACAACGATGTAAAAGTTTTGAAAGCAACTTGAGACCAAATGAAAAATTAATTTTTTAATTTAGAAAATAAATGTAACGTTTCAAAATTCAAGATAACAATAGAAGTTACTCAGAATTTAGAAATTAAGAAGTGTTTTTTTAAAAAAAAAGATTACAACTAAAATTTCATTTGGTAACCATTTGATTTATTATTTTTGTTAAAAAATTAAACTTATAGATACTTTTTCTTTCTCTAAATTTTTTTATTTGTTATCTATATTTTTATCAATAATCTAAAAAATTAAGTCAAAATTTGAAAGAAAAAAAAAAGTAATTTTTTAATTTTTTTTTATTTTTTAAATTTGACTAAAAATTCAACCAATATATTTAAGAGATATGTAAATCACGGTAACAAAATGAAGAAAAAATAAAATTATTTTTCAAAAATCAAAGATAAAATATCAAATAATTACCAAATCGAACCTAAATTCGTAACTTAATAAATAAAGAAAAAATCAATCTATTAATTAAAAAAAATTACCCTAAAAGGGTTAAATGATGCTACTTTCCGACAAAGAGGAACACCATGTCTTTCTGTACCATCACGTAAATTCCTTTTTCTTTTTAAATTTATTTTTCCAAGAGTTTTTTTTATATTATTATTATTATTATTATTATTATTATATATACATCATTTATTTTACGGATCCATGTAAACTTCCATCCAACCTCTCTCTCCCTTCTTTCTCTCTCATCGTATTTAATTTTACTGAATGCAATGTTTCCCTTTTTTTTTTGTATTATCTACAAAACAATCATTTTAGATCTAAAATGGAAAAAAAGACTTTTCAAAAACAAAAAAATTAATAATAATAATAATAAAATGGAAAAAGAAAAACCACCTCTTACAAATTTGTAAAAATATAATAAGAAATAGGTTGTTTTGTGGTTTAACCAACAATCTTGTTTTTTTAGTTTGTGATATTTGTGCAATAATCAGATAAATTTGTATAGATTCTAATAAGTGGAAATTAATGAGTTTAGTAACAATATCAATCAAGTGAAGCGTTATTATATATGTGTTCATAAATGCTAATGAATCTTGAAAATCTCAAAAGTAAACCCTTTATTTGGTGTATTTCCAGACTCGTCCAATATACCTTAGAGTTTGCTATAAAATAGAGATCATTTAATCATATAGTTTAGGGCTCACCTAAGCTTCCGGTGGTAGTGATCTAACTCATTTGGCAAGAATTGCACCCAATGCACATAATTATGCAACCCAACTACGCAAGATCGATTGAAACTTAGTCGATGGCGACATGATGGCCTATTGGATGGTGACCATCCGTGTAAGTGCTAGCACATCCTCTTTTGAATGGCACGATGTTGACACATTGCCGCCTCAAAGAAAAAAGAAAAAGGCTACACATAACCTATAAAGCATCTAATGCCACCTTTATTCACATGTACACATACTATGGTTTTTATTGTACTCATTTGTTAGTCACTCCAACCAAATTTCTTTTAAGTTGTTTACTTGGACTAATTAAAATTGCTACAATATTATGCGTTTTGATCTATATATTTGATACATCAAATATTTTAAAAGATGTAAAATGAAATGTTTTTAAGATAAAAGAAAAGAAAATACAAAGTTTAAAATAAAACTCAGTTGACAAATTCTATTCTGGTCATTCAATATGCCCTTGATTTAGTTTTAGTAAATGGGAAGGGAAATGGACCTTTACTTTCATAATAATTTAGTATTTACAAAATAAAAACTAAATTTATATTAATAGAACCATCTTAATTTATGAAAGGATTTATATCATACTTATTCTCCTAAAACAAGAAATAAGGTATATGGAATATTATTATCATAAAGATGGGAGAAGGAATTTGAGAATTTATACCCAAACTCACTTTGTTTTGTTTTGTTCTTTTTTTCTCTGTTTCTTTCCCTATTAGAAGCTATGTTGCCTTTATATAGTATCACTACAATATGGGGTATAACTTTATGTTAAATTAGCTCGTTACCGCTATTAGTAAATAGTTTATTTTTGTCATATTTCCGAATAGGAGAATAAATTTGCTCATTCTTTAGTAGTTTGGCCTCCTCTTTTGGTTGTTATTTGATCTTAAAATATATTTTTCACATAGTATTCTCTCTCTTTTCGTGTAAATGAGGTGAGGGCCTTAGGTTTGGTGGTGTTGGTTGTTTATCTTTTCCATTTCAAAAAAAAAAAAAAAAAAAAACCATTCAATGTTACCTATATATATATAAAGATATGATAGGAAATTATATATTGAATGTTTTTCTCAAATTTTACTTTAATTTTATGATGTTTTAAAATTAAGAACTTAGTTTATTGTTATCAGTTCATATGTGCATATAATTTGGAAATGAAAATGAAATATTAAATAAAAATCTGAGGATTGAATTTAGCATATGCATCTACGTAATTGCAAGTTTTGGTCACGCAAGCATATTTAAATTGGTTCTAAATTTGAATGAATAAGGAGATCAAATTTACTATTCAATAATAGTAATTCTTTTCTATTTAGTTGACTATATTAATTAATTATATTAGGGTTTTGAGGTAGAGTTCACTAAAAAATAAAAAATGACTTTTATCTAAGTTAAAAACATTGAACCACAAATTGTGAGCTCTTTTTCATTTAATTTAATTTCACAATATGTAGAGGAGAGATTCTAGAGTCTAGAGTTATATTAGTTGAGCTAAACACAAATGGTGAGGTTTTATTAATAAAAGTTTTTAAATTATAAATATCATTGAAACTCGATTCAAATTATAGAAAACTAACTTGCAATTAGTAAAAAAAAAAAAATCATAAGGACATTTTGGTAATTTTATCTCTAAAATTACTAATTAAATGAAAAAATACTTTTTTGGTCTTGAGTTTTCATGAATAGGTATATTTGGTTCATTAAATTTTAAATTGACTATTAATTCTTGAGTTTTCACACGCGGAGATTAAAGTGTACCTATTCTTAAAAATATAGAGGCCAAAAAGATATTTTTCTTTTTAAGTTAAAAAAAGTGAGAAAATAATATAATGAAAAATTGTATGGAAACCAAAAAAAAAAAAATGAAAGTGAGTAGGCCAATCAAACATTAAACAAAGCCACGCTGAAAACACAAACAATTAATGCAGATCATAGGGTATCGGATTTATATAGCTCTTAACAAGTGGTTGAAAAATTATTATGGGTTTGTTATGGGGTTATTATCGAAATAACCATTTTTTTCATTATTGAAACTGTTGAATATTAAATAAAGTTTATTTATCCTTCGCCACCAATAATTTTTTTTTTTTTTTTTTTTTTTTTCTATTAGTGACAAGGAGGTTCTCATTAAAGTGGTGGCACGGATACACCAACATCCTACTTATGCGATGAGTTGCTTTAGGCTCTACCAAACTTTATGTTATGAGATTACTACTATATGTGTGCAAGATTCTGATGGGGCTCGATTAGAGACTGAAGATGGAAGATGTTAGTAGAGCTAACTAGAGAATGACAAATTTTAACATTCCATTTGTAAAAATAACAAATCAACATTTCATTCGTAGAAATGGAAAAACGAATTAAAAATAAAAAAATGAACGAATTTATAGAAGTCTAAACTACCATCAACCATATAAATGAGATTGCAATTGACTTTTTAAAAAAACATTCATAATTACACTGTAATTAAAACAAACATTTAGAGACTGTCGATGTCTCTCTTGGCCCGACTCTGAGCATCCCACCGACCTCTTCTCCAACCAAGTTGTCGTCATTTTCCTCTCTGAAATCAGCTCCTCCACCTATTGGAACGACTATCTCCAATGGACAGAAGATAACTATGATCGAACAGATCAAATGATGTCGGACGTCAAAAATTAACCTGGAAAAGAGAAAATTGTTACATGTTGAGTCGCGGAACTCGCTCTCTTTAAGAAGTTTTGCAGCTTTACCCATTGTGTAAGGAGTTCAGCAATGGAGATAAAACAACTCAGATAATACTATCTCAAACGAAACTATACCAGAATCCTTCAAAATTTTGACACCCTTCTAAAATGATAAAGCTCAAAAACATAAAAGAAAGATGATTTTTTTTTTTTTCTGTGAGCAGAGTCGACAAAGGCTGCCATGGAGTGTTGGAGAGAGTTGTACACTTGGGATTTTTGGGTTTAAGGGAGATGGAAGGTTTGGGTTTTGGAAAAGACGGATAGTCGTTGGGGAATGGAAGGTTTCACCGGCACTGCTTGTGTGGAAATTCGTACAGTTGCCTTGGGTTTGGGTTGAACGGTGGTTTTTCCAGAGGAAGATGGAAAAGTTGCTCTCTTGGTTGAGCAGTGGCTTTTGAAGATGGGGGCGAGGATGAAGGTGGGAAAGATGAAACTGATGGAGACGAAAGCGTGCTTACCGGGCTGTCTTTTACGAAGCTTATGGATTCTTTTTTGCTGCTCGAGGCATCTGACATGGTTTTTTGCAATAAAGAAGCTTGAAGATTCTTAAAGATGATGACTAGAGTGATGCAGACAAATGGCAAAACACACTGTGTTGTGATGCTTCTGTGTCTTGAAAAGCTCACTCAATTAATAAAAAAATAATTCCACACACACTCTCACCTCGCCTCACCACACCTGATCAAATGGTGGTGGTGCACGCGTGGGATATCCACCATACCCACATTTGCCTATCTCTTTACCTTCTCTAAAACGTGGGTACCCCTTGGGACCCAAACCCACGAACTGTTGGGTTGTATGTCTTAGAACTCACAGTTTGCAATTGTTAAACATATTCTATTTGCAATAAAATTGTTATTGAGGTTTATTCAATTTATAAGGAATTGATCAACCGAGAAACTCAACAAGCTCAAACCAGCTCAAATGAAGAGGAAAATGAAGTTCACCAAGCTCAAACTAGCACAATTGAAGCTCGTGCTGAAAATCCATAGGAGAACTTTCCAAGTCAATTCCAATCATGAGGCAATCATTATGCATCACAAACCAATAACAAGAGCTAGAGCTAAAAGACTTGAAGAGGGACTAGATGCTTGCTTCCAAACTAAATTTCCAGTCCATCATGAAGAGTTGCAACCGTTGACTCCAAGAATCACTTGGACATCAAAAAGTCATGATGAATCTGAAAATTTAGATTCATCCACATATTTAATGCTTGATGTATTAATTTATTTCAATGTATTTACATTTATTAAGGTTCATGTATGTAGTTGATGAGTTTTTGTTAAACCTAGTCAATTAGGTGAAAAATTATATCCTTTCAAGTTCAATTAGTATAAATACTTATGTACTTTGGTCATTTGAACAACATTTTGAATTTGAATAAAATTTTCTTAGAGTTTATTCTCTCAAGTTTTATGTTTTTTCTTTGTATTCTTGTGTTTAGAATGCATGTTTTAGGACTTTCAATCTAGTTTGATCAATTAGATTGTGGAAAATTCGAAATCTTAAAGTTAGGAACAGGTTCTCCTTTCTTCTTGATTATCGATCAACCTTCCAAGCCAAATCTGTTTTGTAACGACCTGACCCCCTAGGACTTAAGTTAGGCCGTTACTAAATACATGCATGCATGGAACTTAAAACGACACTCTGTTATGGTGAAATAAATGCTAATAAAATAAGGTGAATTTAAAAGACTTTGCATTTAATTTCAAATATTTAAAAACAACGGTAGGGTACCCATAAATCATAGATAATAATAAATAAATTTGAAAGCGATTCTTAAAGTAAGTTTTAAACATCAACACTAAAAGCTAAGAAAAACATGAAAAGTAGTTTAAATCTCATGAACGGAAGCATGAAACTAGTCCCAGTGGCTCGATCACAGATTCCGCATATCATTTACCGGTGCATCCCTACTCTTACCTGAAACATAAAAGTGAGAAAGGATGAGTATAAAATACTCAGTAAGTAACCCCTCTACTGGGGTCAGACTAGACATCTATGTCCTCTAGATGCCTACCTCTGGTAGAACATATAAACTGCTTTAGTCCTCCTAGGAAACATATATATATGAAAAAAAAAAAACTTTTCTATCCTACTGTAGTTAAGTCTGCTCACTACATCTAATAAGTCTCGTAGGACCCATAACTTCTGGTGAATCCCGAAGGAAACACAATCTCTTACGTACGTAGGATTATGCATACACCTCTTTCGTATACACATAACCTACTTAATGTGTACCTCTTTCGTACACATAGTTATGTTATGTATACACCTCTTTCGTATACACATAATCCACTTAATGTGTACCTCTTTCGTGCACCTGGTTAAGTATATACATCTTTCGTATACACCTAATCCATTAAGTGTGCACCTCTTTCATACACCTGGTTATGTATACACCTCTTTCGTATACACATAACCCACTGAGTGTGTACCTCTTTCGTACACCTGGTTATGTATACATCTCTTTCGTATACACATAACCTGTAATATCCTGAGTTTTTATGAAAATTTAAATTAATTACCGCAAATTATTGAGTTTTGGTTTCCCTAATCTTTGGAATTTGGAATCAAATTGTTACAGTTGAAGAAGTTTTTTTGGTTATGTGGATTCTTTGAGTGGAGTTTTAAATAATTGAAAGGGATAATTGAATTATTTGGATAAGAGATTTTGAGTTTTTTGTGAAATTTGAAAGGGAAAAGGGGAAATTTTGGTTTTAAAATTTTACCCTCTTTAATTTTGGAAATTAGATCCAAAATTTAAGTAAAGAATTAGGAAAAGATAATTGGTTTATTTGGAAGTTATTAAAACAATTATCTAAAAAGATTTTAACTTAAATTTAAGTTAATTTGGTAGAATTTAATTTTAGGATTTAAGATTTTTGGAAAGAAGTGATTTAAAGTTGGTGAATTTATTTTGAGGTTTATTTAATTAATTGGAGAAAAGGTGAAAGATTTGAGTTTGATGTGATATGTTTCTTAAGGAAAGGAAAAAGAAAGACATATATATATATACATACATATATATATATACATACATATATATATATACATACATATATATATACATACATACATATATAGATACATACATATATATATAGATAGATAGATACATACACATATAGATAGATAGATATACATATATATATATAGATATACATATATGTCTGTATGTATGTATGTATATGTATGTATAAGGATTTTGGAATTTAAGAAAAGAAAAGAATATATATGGATTTTGGAATTTAAAAAGGAAAGGAAATAATATTATATATATATATATATATATTATTTACACTTTTGTGTGGTGGAGAATTAAAAAGAAAGAAAGAAAAAAAGAAAAAAGAAAATGCCCATTTTTCTCCCTCTCACGTGACAACACTCCCCTCTCAAGGGTCTTTGGGTTTTGGGGTTTTGACTTTTGAGTTAATCTAACGATAGCCCATTGTGTTGGAAATTTAGACCAGATTTTGAAGTTGGGATCACACTATTCAACACAAGATTTAATTAGGTGTTCCTGGTTGGATTTTGACTTGGGTTTTGGAGGTGATTTAAGATTAAAGTGCTAGTTGGGTAAGAATTTTGGTGCTAGTTGGGTAAGAATTTTGTTGGCTTTTAAAATTTCTTTATGTATGGAATCGAGCTTGAAGACTAAAATGAATTTTCTTCATGCCCTAGGATTGGACTAAAGGTTGTGAAGTGGGATTGGAGAGAGTTTGCTTGAGTGCATAATTATTATGTCAGTTTCATATTGAGGTAAGTAATGCTTGAGTGCATAATTATTATGTCAATTTCATATTAAGGTAAGTAATCTTACTACTGGAACCGCCTTTATGCCGGGCGATAAATTTACGATTTATTTTGAGGATTTTAAGACTAGTTACAAGGATAATTTTGACTGTTTTGAGATTTAATGGACTGTTTAGAAAAGGTATATGAGCATGTGATAATATGTCTAAAGCATATTAATGTATGAGCATGATTTAGAATTTTATGAGACATATTACAAGTACGATTGAGCATTACCTTAAATTATGAGTTAAGCGACACTACTACTAGAATGTCTTAAAGCTAGGTGAAAGTTAGAGCATTTGTTGATGTACATATTTATGTGATTTATTATGAAAGTGTGTAGGCTATAAAATGTATTATGAAATTTTGAATGTTTGATTGTTTACATGATAGAGTTGAACCATTAAAGCTAGATTAAAAAAGTACGTCGAGGTTAATTAACATGACCTTGATGAAGAGATTTTAGAGGAATCATGATTATATGAATGTTATATGTAATGTGAAGTTAAATGTAATCTCTTTTCCTTTCTAGATTATGTGATTTCATGAAAGTGATGTATGTCTGAGGGTGCTAGTACATGAAAAAGATGTACTAGGGCTGGTGTATATGAAAATGATACGCACCTAGAGGGTACTGAGGTGTACGTAAGAGGTACACGCTCAGTGGGTTATGTGTATACGAAAGAGGTGTATACATAACCATGTGTACGAAAGAAGTATGCATCCTTACCTTCATAGAGAGGATCTGGGGTGTACAAAAGAAGTACACATTTAGTGGGTTATATGTATATGAAAGAGGTGTATACATAACCATGTGTACGAAAGAGGTAAACACTCAGTGGGTTATGTGTATACGAAGGAGATGTATACATAACTAGGTGTACGAAAAAGGTACATACTCAGTGGGTTAGGTGTATACAAAAGAGGTGTATACTTAACCAGATGTACGAAAGAGGTACACACTCAGTGGGTTATGTGTATACGAAAGAGGTGTATACATAACCATGTGTACGAAAGAGGTACACACTCAGTGGGTTATGTATATACGAAAGAGGTGTATACATAACCATGTATATGAAAGAGGTACACACTCAGTGGGTTATGTGTATACAAAAGAGGTGTATACATAACTATGTGTACGAAAGAGGTACACATTCAGTGGGTTATGTACATACGAAAGAGGTGTATGCATAACCATGTATATGTAAGAGGTACACATTCAGTGGGTTATGTGTATACAAAAGAGGTGTATGCATAACCATGTGTACAAAAGAGGTACACATCCCTACATTCATAGAGAGGATCTGGGGTGTACGTAGGAGGTGCACTCTAGGGGAAAGGAAAAAGAGTGTGCCATGTAAGGAAAATTTTCATGTCCCACTAGTAGAAAGCTTCAGTTCATGTTGCATTTATTAGACATAAATGCTTAGCCTGACCCCGGTAGTGGGGTTACTTACTGAGTATTTTATACTCACTATTTCTCATATTTATGTTTCAGGTAAGGGCAAGAACGCACTGGTGATGACAAGAGGAATCCTTGAACAAGCCACTGGGGACCAGTTTTATGCTTCCACTCATGATATTTAGATTTCTTTCCATGTTTTTCAACTTTCAATATGATGTTTGAAACTTACTATTAACATTTGTTTTCAGACCTATTTATTATCATTTATGATTTATGGGTACCCTATCATCTGTTTTAGAATTTAATGAAGGTCTTTTGAGTTTAACTTATTTATTTAGCATTTATTTCACTATAAAAGGATGTCGTTTAAAATTTCATCCATGCATGTATTTAGTAATTACCTAACTTGAGTCCTATGTGGTCAGGTCGTTACATAACCCACTGAGGTGTACCTCTTTCATACACCACAGATCCTCTCTATGAATGTAGGGATGCATACCTCTTTCGTATACATGGTTATGTATACACCTCTTTCGTATAAACATAACCCACTGAGGGTGCACCACTTATGTACACTCCAGTACCCTCTAGGTATGTATCACTTTCATACACACCAGCCCTAGTACATCTCTTTCATGTACTAGTGCCCTTGGACATGCATCACTTTCATGCAGTCGCACAGTCTCGAAAGGAAAAGAGATTGCATCTAACTTCATATTACATATAACATTCACATAATCATGAGTCCTCTAAAATCTCCTCATCAAGGTCATGTTAATTAACCTTAACATACGTAATTAATCTAGTGTTAATGGGTCTACTCTAGTACATCACTTTCATGCACTAAACTATGTAAACAATCAAGTATTTGAGATTTCATAATATATAGTGTGGTCTACACATTCTCATAATAAATCACATAACTATATAAATCAGCAAATGTCGAATTCTCATCTAACTTTAAGACGTTCTAGTAGGAGTTCCACTTAACGTATATTTAAGGGTTATGCTCAATCATCCTTTTAATATAACTCATAAAATTCTAAATCATGCTCTTACATTGAAATGCTTCAAACATATTATCACATGCTCATATATCTTTTCTAAACAGTCCATTAAATCTCAGAACAGTCAAAATTATCCTTGTAACTAGTCTTAAAATCCTCAAAAATAAAACATAAATTTATCAACCGGCACAAAAGCGATTCTAGTAGTAAGATTACTTACCTCAAAATTGAGTCTAAAATTAATTCAAGCAAAAAAACTTATTTCCAGCTTTCACAAACTTTGAATTAGATCCTCAAGACAAAGCTTGGTTAATACTCGCTCCAAAACAATTCAGTCTCCAAAATCTCCACTGAAATAGATTTTAGTTCCAATGATCATCACCTAAATTCCTTTCGAAAAAAATTCCAATTCCATCTTTAAGATAAACCCAAGAGATTTTAGGCTAAGAACTTGTTGAACATTTAATAATTCTAAGAAAAATACCCAAACCTTAGTCTAAACAAAAAAAAACTTACCTTAAACCACTAACTCTAACAATAAAGGCGACCTACGATGATCTGAGGGAGGCACACGAACGACTGTGGCAACAGAACAGTGGCTGTGAACATCTGAAGGGCTTGCACCGTCGTTAGATCTGAAAGAGAAAGGGAGAGACGAGCGGCGGAGGGCTCAATGGCTCGTAGGGGGGAGGACCTTCAATCGACGGTGAGACTCCAATGGTGGCAGCATCAGGCGAGCGAGCGGCTATGTAAGGACTGGATCTGGACAACAGCGTGGCTAGACTAGCGTAGGTCACGTGACTGGGTCGGTCGACTTGAGGTTCGAGGCGGCACGCTAGGGGGTGGCTTCGGCCACGAGATCTGAGATGTGTCGATCGGATGGCTGGTTAGACAATGATGGTCTGGACGAGCGGTTGGGCAATGGGTGACGGCGGCGGAAAGGGAAATTTTTGAATGGAGGAAGGCAGGCGATGAAGAAAGAGAAGGGATATAGGTTTTTTTTAATAAATAATAATAATAATAATAAAACTAAAAAGGAAAATAAAATAAACTATATTTTATTCTTTTCCTTATTCCACTTTATATTATTAAATTCCTTTCCTTCCCAAAACATAAATATATATAAATAAACATATATTTCTAAGACCATTTTTTTTCCAATTTAAAGTAATTTCTGGACATTAACTTAAAGTTAAATTAATGCGAAATAAACCCAAATCTTTCCTTTAAACAAATCTGAATTTCGAAATTGACAAAATTGTCCTCAAATTTTACGAAATTATAGAATTTGAATTATGAAGAACTCAGGGTGTTACATGTTTAGCTTTCTTAGGGTTGCTTACTGAATAGTTAGTCAGGGTTATTTTTATTATTGTTGTAGGGGTTCACCTTTCTTTAGAGGGAGTTTTCAAACGTAATTGAGGTAGTTCCCTTTATCATCAATGAAGTTGTTATTGAATATGTGAATTGCACTTGTAAAGCCTAAATTCAATAAACTAATTGAACTTATGGCTATAGCATGAATACTTAAACTTTATGTAGAGACAAAAAAGATAATCAAGTTTAAGTATATAGCCAAAACAATTTATTAAGTATAAGGTTAGGCACCTTATCCTAGGGACACTATAGATGTGGCACGCTTTGTATTTGATACAAACGATGTGATCCCAAAATTGTTAATGTGAAGGCATGCGAATGAAGAGATCAAATCCTGCAGCGAAAGCGTTGTGAACGTCTTGCATCCCACAATTCGATTTTTACATTAACAAATTCAATATACTAAAATAGAATATAAATATGAATTATAGTATGCTTTAAGGAAAATGATTAGAACTATTCTTACCTTTGTAGATTCACAAGTTTCACGAACAATCATCTTTAAACTCCAACGAACGATTCCTCCAATGATCTTGATCACGAACAATTTCTTGAACGATCTTGATCACGAACGATTTCTTGAACAGTCTCGAACACTACTACGAGAGTAATCTTGTTGTTCTCTAAGATTTCAATAGAGGGATAGGGGTTTCCAACTATTGAGAGAATGGGAGAAGAAAATGGTTTTGAAGTGTAGAGAGGATTCTCTTTGTGGTTTAGGGAAAATTTTGCACAATAACACTTGTGTGCTATGTATTGTTAGTATCTGTCCCAAATGGGCCATAGGGATCGTCTTTATATAAAGAATGATCAAACCTTTTTCCTATTTCCCTTTTCCACAATTAAACAATTAAATAACACTTATTTAATTAATTAGCTCAATTAATTAAATAAAAATTATTATTAAATTATATATATTTAATTATCATAAACATCGTATGTATATGTGCAATATCTCTCTATTAGTTAATTCTTTGCAAATCTAATTCTCTTGAACTAATTAATTGAATCTTATTCAAATATCATTTTTCAATTTAATTTGAAATATAGATCATATCCATAATTAATTATATATTAATCACATTAATATATGGTTTCCTCAAATTAAGTTGAACAATTCAAATTATCCCTCTTAAATGTTCTCTAGTGAGCTAAGAAGGGGACCTGATGGACCTGTAGATTAGAAGCTCCAATGATATGACATTAATTGGTTAAACTCATTAACCAAGTTAATCAATATTCGTTAACTATAGGTACATTCTACTAAAGACCCATAACTGCAATCTTCTCACTATAGATATATTTGTGTGTCCACGAATACAGACAATTAACAACAAGTTAGTTCTTTACGAGAATTCGTAACTTTAATTAGGTCAAATTACCATTTTACCCTTGGATCACTTCTGATTCCTTAAGTATCAGTGCTCCTCTAATGAACAACCTATTTATGATCCAACCAATAAACAGAAACCCTCTCGTGAAAAAGAGAAGGTAAGGCTCTTTGTTCAAGTCTTAGAGACACTACTTAAGGAACACTCATCTACTTACCCCTAAGGCGGAAAGGAGTGAATTCCATCTTGTATTATTATGTTCCCAGCTCCCCACTCGATTTTGTCCCCAAAATGTTGGGCATATTGGGTTGGCGAACTGGCCACCCTCACCCATACAAATCAAAGGATAATCCTGAAGGAACTCTTAACAAATAGCATCCATGAGCACGTTCTGATCTTTCCGATTTCATTGTGACCAATATACAACACATACATTCTAACATATATTTATGCAAATTCAAAATAATTAAAGGCATGTTTCGAAGAATAAAAATAAAGGAAAAAATTCTCATACCAATTGAAGACCCTCTTCAAGCTTTAGAACTCAGATATAATGGAAGAACCTTCACCCGTACTCTATCGCCCAACAAACGTGTTACCTACAGCAACACGTTCGTCTACACGAACGGTAGCAACACGAACAGTCACGAACAAGTGAATACAGGGGGGACAACCCACCAAAATGGAGCCCTTGGTATTCTCAAAGTGAGAATCCAAAGTGTGGTCTTTGGAGAGTTTGGTAGAGTTTGGAGAAAGAACTAATCGTGTAGACGATAAGCAAGTGGGAGAGAAAAAGAGCTATCGTATAGCTAAGTGCTTATCGTTTAGAAGAAGCTACACAATCGTGTAGGTTTTACGAAGTGATCGTTTAGTAAATGGTAGACGATCGTTTAAAAAACGCAGCACACTATGCGATCGTTTAGGAAAGCTAAGCGATCGTTTAGAAACTAGCATGCGATCGTTTAGGCGATGAGCGACTATCGTATAGGCTCTTAAACTATGTGATCGTTACATTTTCACACCGAACTTTTGCAAAATGAAACAAATTCTCATGTTATTCTTCGGTTACCATAACTGAATGCAGCTGCTCCCACTAACGCACGTACGAGAGAAGTTTTAGGCCAATTATCATACAATTAACCAATTTAATTATTAAAGAATATAATCATATTATATTCTTACCTTATAGTTTGATATCACATATCTACTATAGTAATTTCTCCTCTACTTAATATAAATCATATTTATATCTAATTTCCTCCAAAATAATGTATCTTATACATTTAGTCAATCATATCAGATATAATTAAGCAGTTCAATTATATCATATATAATCGAACTTCCTCTTATCAATTGAACATTTCAATCTGACCCAAATACTGATTCTCGACTTTATCCAAGCTACCCAGGGGATCTAATGGACCTGTGGCTCGAAGCTCCAACGGTACGTGAATAGTTGGCTAAACTCTTTAGCTACGAGATCCACCATCTGTTAACTGTCAGACATTCTACTAAAGACCAACAACTGAACTCTTCTTACCACAGATATATTTCTGTGTCCATCGGATATAACCAATCATGTGTACGATGACCCTTCACAGATGCTCATAAGTATAGCTGGTCTAATTTACCGTTTTGCCCCTATAGTTACATCTCACTCCTTAAGTACCACTAATTCCTCTAATGAACAATACAACATAGTCCAACTATGTGTGAACACCTTTCAGGCCAAGAGAAGATGTGTGGCGCCACATCGTTCAAGCCTTGGAATCATCCCTTAAGGGAGCTATCTATCTACTTACCCTTGCTTCGGGGAAGGAGTGAATTTCATCTTGTGTAGCTGAGTTCCCAGCTCCCAAATCAGACGAAGCCCCAAAATGGTAGGTTTGAATCGACGACCTGGCCACTCATACCGCCCTCAATGGAAGAAGTTCCCAACTCACTTAGGATTGAAGTCATGTTACCTATGGTCATCATAGTGAAGTGAAGTCTCTGTCATGAACGGTGTTATATAACAAGACGTTAACACTTCGTGGTCAGGTCTTATACAAACTCTTTATATAGGATGCCCCCGCTTGCATGTCCCCTACACGAATGATCAGGATCAGACCATCTGTGACAAATCACAACATTTGTGATTATTCTACAAAGTGGACCGCGTCCAAGATAAGGTTTCCCTCCTATATCCATATACTACAGACCATTTTGGTTATCATTCAAGACATGATCCACTTGTATGTCACCACATAAATGCTTAAGTTACATACTGATAACCAGGGATTTATGTTTATTGGTTTGTGGTAAAGCAAGCAAGGCATGGAACTGAGCAAAAAAAAACAAGAGAAGCGTTCGTACAATCTGTTTACAAACTACAGGACATGAGATTTTAGGGCATTAACCCCAACAAATCCCTCGTTAACAGGAGTTCATAATATACTCAGACTTAAGACTAAGTTGCCTAGGTCATCCTAATGAAATAGGAACCTAGCTAGGTAACAGTGTTACATCTAGTAGTTACTATTTCACGGTTCGATCTTATGCAAACTCATTGCATATGATACCTTCACTCGTATGTCAACTACACGAACATGTTGGATGATTGTGTTTGTATCATATACAAAGTGGGTCGTATCCATAGTGCTACTAGGTTAAGGTACCCAACCTTATCCCTATACTATAGACTCTTTAGGTTGTATCTTGAACATTGATCCATGTATGTCTCCACATACAATTCAAGACTCATGAGGCAACCTTGGACGTTAATTTATTGGTTTATTGGATTTAGGGTTATTAAAATAAAATAGACAAACAACACAAACAATAACATTTATTGAATTAATATCTATAACTCTTTATTGATAACGATCAATTAATAACATCTACTATCTACGAGTCTTAGGGCATAAATCCCAAAAAAAACTCTCACTTGAACTAAAATTCTAGTCAGTGGGTTGTACATAGTATCATAATCCGAAAGGCCCTTTAAAGGGTTGAAGGGATTGAATCCTGCAGCGGAAGCATTGTGAACGTCTTGCATCCCACAATTCAGTTTTTACATTAACAAATTTAGTATACTAAAATAGTATATAAACATGTAATATAGCATGCTTTAGGGAAAAAGATTAGAACTATTCTTACCTTTGTATATTCCCAAGCTTCATGAATAATCCTCTTTAACTTTCAATGAAAGACTCCTCTAATGATCTTGATCACGAACGATTTCTTGAACAATCTCAATCACTACCACAAGAGTAACCTCATGATTCTCTAGGATTCCAATAGAGGGATAGGTGGTATCCAACTATTGGGAGAGAAAGGAGGAGAGAAGAAAATGGTTTTGGAGAGTAGAGAGAATTCTCTTTGTGGCTTAGGGAAAATTTTTCACAATAACACTTGTGTGTTATGTATTGTTAGTATCTGCCCCAAAGGGGCCATAGAGAGGTCTTTATATAGAGAATGGTCAAGCCCTTTTCCTAATCATTTTGATATTTTCCTTTTCTACAATTAATTAATTAATTAGCACTTATTTAATTAATTAGTTTAACTAATTAAATAATACTTAGTTAATTAGTCTAACTAATTAAATAATATTTATTTAATTAGTTAGCAAAAATTAAATAACACTTATTTAAATAATTAGCACAAATTAAACAACTATTTATACATTAAATCCAATTTAATATATATGTATATTTAATTATCATAAACATCGTATGTATATGTGTAATACCTCTCTATTAATTAATTCTTTGTAAATCTAATTCTCTTGAGCTAATTAATTGAATCTTATTCAAATATTACTTTCCAATTTAATTTGAATTATAGATTATATCCATAATTAATTATATATTAATCACATTAATATATGATTTCCTTAAAAGAATTTGAACAATTCAAATCGTCCCTCTTAAATATCCTCTAGTGAGCTAACAAGGAGACTTGGTGGACCTGTAGATCAGAAGCTCCAACGATATGAGATTAATTGGCTAAACTCATTAATCAAGTTTATCAATATTTGTTAACTTTGGGTACACTCCACTAAAGATTCACAATTGCACTCTTCTCACTATAGATATATTTATGTGTCCACGGATATAAACCAATAATAGCAACTTAGTCCTTCACGATTGTTCGTAACTTTAACTAGGTTAAATTATCGTTTTACCCTTGGATTACTTTTGACTTCTTAAGTACTAGTGCTCCTCTAATTCACAGCCTATTTATAGTCCAACCAATAAACAGAAACCCCTCTCGGTCTTGTCCCTAAGGCGGAAAGGAATGAATTTCATCTTGTATTATTATGTTCCCAGCTCCCTACTCGATTTTGTCCTAAAAATGGTAGGCATATTGAGTCGGTGAACGGGCCACCCTCACCCATATAAATAAAAGGAAAATCCCTTGTGAACATGAGTTCATAATATACTTAGGATTAAGACTAAGTTGTCTAGGTCAACCTATAAAAATAGGAACATAACTAGTTAACGGTGTTACATCTAGTGGTTATTATTTCACGGTCCAATCTTATGCAAACTTATTGTATAGGATACCCCCACTAGCATGTCAACTACACGAATGCGTTGGATCATTGCATTTGTATAAAATACAAAGTGGATCATATCCATAGTATTACCAGGATAAGATACCCAACCTTATCTCTATATCATTAACTCTTTAGGCTGTATCTTGAAAATTGATCCATGTTTGTCTCCACATACAGTTCAAGATTCATGAGGCAACCTTAGATGTTAGTTTATTGGATTTAGAGTTATTAAGAAAAAATAGACAAACAACATAAACAATAACATTTATTGAATTAACATCTATAACTATTTATTGATGATGGTCAATTAATAACATTTACTATCTACGAGTTTTAGGGCATAAAACCCAACAGTGAGTTGGGGCATCCTATGCAAAATATGTTTGCATAAGACTGGACCATGAAATAGTCATTTTTCTTTATAATGTCGTTACCCGTTAAAACTGACTATTTCAACTCAATGACCTAAGGTAACTCGATCTCAATCCTGAGCTAACTATGAATTCCTGTTTATTTGGGATTATCCTTTAATCTGCTTGGGTGAATGGCTCAATATCACCACTCAATAAGCCTCCCATTTTAGGGATAAGACCAGGTAAATAATGGGAGACACCTGCAAGATAGAATTCACTCCTACCCATTTTTAGGGATAGTAGATACGTTGTTTCCTTAAAATGATGTTGATTTTAAATTAAATTGTTTTTCTTTTTAAAGAAAAATCAATTTAAAATGAAATTTTTGCAAGTGGGTTTTTCCAACCCTTTACATCTTCAATGTCCGCTCATTTCATGGAAGTTTGGTGTCAAACTAACATGCAATGTGATTGCATGCTGAATTGTTTAAAATCACATTCACTTTACCAAGATTGGGCTGGATGTATACACATCTTAATAATGAAGAAGAAGTTCTTCATCTTCAAGACACCAAAACCTCCCCGATCTCCAAATCTTCCTAAAATTCAACCTCATTTTTTAAACCCTATGTTTTTTTTTTTTTACTTTGAACAAACATGCTAGAACTCTAGAATTAATGTAGTTATAGTGTTTAGGATCCTAATTGCTTCCGCATGTTGAATGTCAACACCATCAATAACAAATGAGAGGAGGCTTCCCATTGATAAAATAACCAATGTGGGATTCCCTTTTTAATATTTCTTTCATTTTAAAAATAAATTTTCACTAACACCACCAATAGTGGCGACACCTCCAACTTCAATTCTATCTTCATCCCTTGCTATGTTGGACGTGGCTCTCCTTTCCTTTTACAAAAACATCCCCACTAACTTCGGCTTCGATTCCTTCTCCATCAATTTCATCTATTACTCCTTCGAAGCCATCAGTGAACATTCAAATTCCATCTTCTTTTATCTCAACTCCTCTGACATATGCTCTATCGCTGACCTCAACTCCTAGCGATGGTGCTTTTGTGAACAGAACTTCTATCTCTGAATCTGAAGGAACTCTAACTAAGGAAAGATCCTTGAGCGGAAGTAAGATAGTCCCATTTTCCTCTTTTCATTAAGTATAAGTTTTATAGTTAAACAAGAACAAGATACACATTTACATAAATTATAGTATGCAATACTAAAGGAAAACTTAGGGTTTCACAAACCCTTACCTTTGAAGAATACTTTCTTAAAGAATCCCTCGAACAAGTCACAAACGAATCTCCTTCTCCAAACGGGCACCTCCACTTGAGAACCCTTTATATTCTCTTGGGACAAAGAATTTAAACAAGAATTGTGGGCTTTGCTTGAATCCTTAGAAGAGGGAAGGGAGATGGAGAGGAGAAGAGGGACTTTTCAGAGAACTTTTCTCTTCTATGTATTTCTTTTCAGCAAGAACTCCTCAGTCATCCATGGAGAAAAGATGAATCCAACACTATCTATCTCTCTAACCCCACATACTTGACTAAGAGAAATTAGGGGGAGGGAGTTGTAACTCCCTCTCTTTAATTAATTAATATTAATTTAATAAAATAAAATAAATAATAATTATATATATAATAACAACCTTATTATATTTTTATGTTATATCCCATATAACACATAATCTATAGTTACATATTGTATCAAATATAATATAACCTATAGATGTATTTTCTTTCAACCATACGTGGCATTTAATATAAATCACATTTATATTAAATTCAATTATATGAATCTCATTCATATAATTAATATTTGAATCATATTCAAATATTTAATTCCTTTCAACTTATTTATGGTATTTAATATAAATCATATTTATATTAAATTTAATTACATGAATCTCATTCATAGAATTAGTATTTGAATCATATTCAAATTCCTCTCAAATTACCTTATATTATAATGTATCAAATACATTATATTAATTATATATCATATATAATTAATTTAATTAACTATATTGTATATAATTAATTCCCTCAATTAATTTGAACACTTCAAATAATCCAAAAATAATTCTCAACTAAATCTCTGTTGAGCTACAAAGGGGATCTTATGAACCTGTAGATTGAAGCTCCAACGGTACTCGAATAATTAATTAAAATCTTTAACTAAATTACCCAACATCCATTAACTACCGGTCATTCTACTAAAGACCGACAAATGCACTCTTCGCACTATAGATAAATTTTTGTATCCATTGGATATAACCAATCAACAGTGTGATGACCCTTCACAAATTGCTCGAAAGTACAGCTGGGCTAAAAATATCGTTTTGCCTTTGTAGTTACATTTAACTCCTTAAGTACCATTGATCCCTCTAATGAACAATAAGTCATAGTCCAACTATGACCAAGTCTCTCTTGGGTCAGAAGAGATTGTGGCCACTATGTTCAAACCCTGGAGTCAGCCCTTAAAGGAGCAATTTATCTACTTGTCCCTGTATCCAGGAATGAGTGAAGTCTGTCTCGTGTAGCTGTGTTTCCAGCTCCCCAATCAGATGAATCCCCAAAATGGTAGGTTTCTTGAGTTGGTAATCTGGCCACTCTCACCCATACAAAACAAAGAACCGTCTTCATGAGTAGAAATTCACAACTCACTCAAGATTCAGGTCATGTCAACTATGGTCATCCTAGTGAAATGTAAGCATCTATTATTAACAGTGTTATATGAAGAGACTAATCATTTCGTGGTTCGGTCTTATACAAACTCTTTGTATAGGATACTGATGACATGCAGAAATGCATATCATCTTAGGCCTTTTATTTAGAATTATGAGGGCTGTTAAACAGAATATGCGGCAATTATGTTAGGAATTCATGAGAAAATGAGTTTGCGTCATTCAGCATGAAGAATCTCGGCTAATCCACTATAATTGGTTATTATGCGTTCAATTGTCCATTTTTGTAGCTAACGCAGAAAGTGAACTTAAACGCGGAAGTCGGGCTATCGCATAGACGACCACATGCGGAGAAACTCTCCATCTCAAAGGCGAGCACATACGATCAACGCATGGGTGTTGCATGCGTCCATCACATAGGAGTTGTGATCGTCAATTGATTGCGGTCATCGTGTAGAAGTTGTGGTAATTAAGCGAATGTGGTCACTGCATGATTACGGCTACATGATAAACCATAATAGTGGTATGACCGCAAGGTTGGTGGAATGAACGCATCAACGCACATCTCAAGAAAAATAAAAGATGATGTTGATATTTCACCTACCACGCCGTTAGCAACAGAGATTCAGAAAAAGACTAACGCGCCACAAATGTCAGAATCAGAACAGTCCATCAATGCTATCGGCGATCAAGCTCTATAAATAGAAGTCGATGAGCAGAATTTCAGATCATTCAGGGCTTTCAACCAAGGTTTGGGATCCAAGGTTTTCATCCAAGGTTCCCTACCTTCGGGTGGATCCTTGTGATCCAGGTCAACACGTTAGAAGAAAGCTTCAGAATTCTTCATCTCCTTCATCCATTCCGAGTGATGACCGAAGCCTTCGTCAGAGCTAGATCTCGAGAGAGTCAGCTCCACCGCCCTTCCATGGCACCACCGGCAGCCTTGACACATGTCTGCTGGAAGCAAGACATTGCTTCCAGCTGGTCATTTCATTTTCTCTTCTTTTCTTATATTGTATTGTATTACATTTTGGATTAAGAAAGTAATACAATGTGTATTCAATGCATTTCTATGTTTTATTTGATTCCATCTCCATCTTTCTTTTCTTAGCTTCTTTAACTTTCATTACATCACTTAGTGAGATTGCTAGAGTATCGAATACTTAATCATGCGACATAGAAATATGAAGCATGTAGCAAACCACCGGAAGGTGTGCGTTGCGTGAATGTTATGAAAAAACCTTATTTGCTTAGTGTGAAGATGTGGCAGTGCTTGTCTATGAGTAAAGTCAGCAACAACTAACTGCCCGGGAAGGTAAGTGGTTGGTTTCATTAAGCATTGTAAGCTAGTGTTCACTAGAGATAGGAATAATCTTGCATCAGCCAAGTTTATGTGATTACCTTGTCTTATGAGTGCATCATTCATCATTTAGGCATACTTGGAAGAATAGTCTAAAATCCACATCTAAGTCTCAAGAGAGCGGATTGGAGCGCATAAGCAAGAATGGGGAACTTAGGAATAAACTTCATTTACTATCACACAGCGTATGCACCCTACGGTTAGGATATTACATGCGTTCAGAAGTAGGATACAGTGGTATGCGGCTATCATGCTCATGTGGCGAAAGCAAATGAGCGGGTTATGGAAACTTAGGCATAGGCTTCTTGGCGCTATCACGGATACACCGCATACGTCCTAGAGTTAGGCTCAAGTGTGTGTAGCATGATCGCATAGTTTGTGTTGGCTGAAGTTGCCCTTGCGGTCAATCTTAAGGGTTGCGATGAAGACATCCTCACATTTTATCTATTTTCCATCCATTTACTTCATGTCAACAATTGTTGTGTCTCTACCTCTCATTCATACTTCTCATTGTGTTTTCTATTAGTTAGGAGTACGAGTAGGTTGTAGCTTAAAACCTCCCATCATTCTTTTATTCAACCACCACATATACATCACCGCATACATTTAGCTACAAGTCCCTGAGTTCGACCTCGGATCACCCGAGAAACTTGTGTCTGCATTATACTTGGCGTGAGCACAAAAAAACTTGTGACAGGAACGCATGGCCATCACATACATTCGTTAACGCATAGTATCATTCTAACGCATAACCACCGATGCATGAGAATCAACGCATACCTTAAGATGTGCATCGCATATTGTGTCCACGTAATTTTAGTCATCAAGTCTTTGACGGCTAATTTTTCGTCACCAGATACCCCAGTTCACATATCTCCACATGAATGATCAGGATCAGATCATTTGTTGCACTTTACAATACTTGTAACACCTACAAAGTAGGTCGTGTCCGTAGTGTCACTAGAATAAGGTACCCAATCTTATCCATCTACTACAGACCGTTTAGATTATTGTTTAAACAAAATCCACTTATATGTCTCTACATACTTGTTTAAATTACATGAAATAACCTCGAATCTTAATTTATTGGATTGAGTATATGCTTATAAAATAACACTTATTTTATTAAGTACAATATGTTTATACAAAGTTTACAAACTATGAGATTACAAGAGATTTAGAACATTAATCCCAAAAATCTCCTACTTGTCCTAAAGCTTAGGGAGCCTAATGTACAATACAAATAAAGTATAAAATCACATTAAACCAGGGCATACACTATACCCCAGTAACATCTCCCATTTTCCCTAGACAATATGCCAAATATCTCGTAGACCAAGACTTTCTAGATGACCCTCGAACATTTTAGACGTGAGATTTGGTTACCTAACTAGTCAACTGTGTTACATCTAGTGGTTACTATTTCACGGTCCGATCTTATGCAAACTCGTTGCATAAGATACCCTCACTTGCATATCACTTACATGTATACTTTGGATCATTGCGTTTGTATCAAATACA